>NC_047019.1:10634865-10785214 GCF_902652985.1 Pecten maximus | reverse complement strand
TCGCTCACCTGTAATGCAGTGATCTTTTCATATATGGATCCTGCAGTTATTTGAAAGCATGCTACAGGACCAATATAATGTCTCTCTGCACTTTGGCTTTTCACTAAAAGTCATTTAAAGATTTAAGCATACTTGATCGACGTGACCTTGAATGTGAGTCAAGGACATTCATTTGAACAAACTTGGTAGCCCTTTACCGCAGCATGCTACAGTCCCAATATCAACTCCCTGGGACTCTTGGTTATTGAGAAGAAGTCGTTTAAAGATTTTAGCCTTTTGACCCGTGTGACTTTGAATGAAAGTCAAGGTCATTCATTTGAACAAACTTGGTAGCCCTTCACCCCAGCATGCTACAGGCCAAATATTAGGTCTCTGGGACTGTTGGTTATCGAAAAGAAGTCGTTTAAAGATTTTAGCCTTTTTGGCCCCTGTGACCTTGAATGAAGGTCAAGGTCATTCATTTGAACAAACTTGGTAGCCCTTCACTCCAGCATGCTACAGACCCAATATCAACTCCCTGGGACTCTTGGTTATTGAGAAGAAGTTGTTTAAAGATTTTAGCCTTTTTGACCCCTGTGACCTTGAATGAAGGTCAAGGTCATTCATTTGAACAAACTTGGTAGCCCTTTACCCCAGCATGCTACAGACCCAATATCAACTCCCTGAGACTCTTGGTTATTGAGAAGAAGTCGTTTAAAGATTTTAGCCTTTTTGACTCCTGTGACCTTGAATGAAAGTCAAGGTCATTCATTTGAACAAACTTGGTAGCCCTTCACCCCAGCATGCTACAGGCCAAATATTAGGTCTCTGGGACTCTTGGTTATTGAGAAGAAGTCGTTTAAAGATTTTAGCCTTTTTGACTCCTGTGACCTTGAATGAAAGTCAAGGTCATTCATTTGAACAAACTTAGTAGCCCTTTACCCCAGCATGCTACAGGCCAAATATTAGGTCTCTGGGACTGTTGGTTATCGAGAAGAAGTCGTTTAAAGATTTTAGCCTTTTTGGCCCCTGTGACCTTGAATGAAGGTCAAGGCCATTCATTTGAACAAACTAGGTAGCCCTTCACCCCAGCATGCTACAGACCCAATATCAACTCCCTGGGACTCTTGGTTATTGAGAAGAAGTCGTTTAAAGATTTTAGCCTTTTTGATCCCTGTGACCTTGAATGAAAGTCAAGGTCATTCATTTGAACAAACTTGGTAGCCCTTCACCCGAGCATGCTACAGACCCAATACCAACTCCCTGGGACTCTTGGTTATTGAGAAGAAGTCGTTTAAAGATTTTAGCCTTTTTGACTCCTGTGACCTTGAATGAAGGTCAAGGTCATTCCTTTGAACAAACTTGGTAGCCCTTCACCCCAGCATGCTACAGACCCAATATCAAGTCCCTGGGACTCTTGGTTATTGAGAAGAAGTCGTTTAAAGATTTTAGCCTTTTTGACTCCTGTGACCTTGAATGAAGGTCAAGGTCATTCATTTGAACAAACTTGGTAGCCCTTCACCCCAGCATGCTACAGACCCAATATCAAGTCCCTGGGACTCTTGGTTATTGAGAAGAAGTCGTTTAAAGATTTTAGCCTTTTTGACTCCTGTGACCTTGAATGAAAGTCAAGGTCATTCATTTGAACAAACTTGGTAGCCCTTCACCCCAGCATGCTACAGACCCAATATCAACTCCCTGGGTCTTTTGGCTATTTAGAAGAAGTCGTCTAATTTTTTTTTAGCATATTTGACTCCTGTGACCTTGAATGAAAGTCAAGGTCATTCATTTGAACAAACTTGGTAGCCCTTTACCCCAGCATGCTACAGACCCAATATCAACTCCCTGAGACTCTTGGTTATTGAGAAGAAGTTGTTTAAAGATTTTAGCCTTTTTGACCCCTGTGACCTTGAATGAAGGTCAACGTTATTCATTTGAACAAACTTGGTAGCCCTTCACCCCAGCATGCTACAGGCCCAATATTAGGTCTCTAGGCCTTTTGGTTATTGAGAAGAAGTTGCTTGAATGGAAAGTTGACGCCGGACGGACGGCCGGACGGCCGGACGGACGACGGACGGACGACGGACGCCGCGCCACGGCATAAGCTCACTTGCCCTTCGGGCAGGTGAGCTAAAAATGACATCAACGCTTATAATTAATTTTTGAAATTATGTACAACTTCACAAACCATGATTTTAATTTTTGTATATTTCTGTACAACAGCATGAACGATATTTTATTTTACTATGTGGGTCTGCGTGAACTCCACTGAGCTTCCGTGATTATAGGTCTACATCTGCTTCCATGAGACAGGTTTCGTAAAGGTATGAAACTTGGTAATGAGAGGAAGACATTTTAATATCTAAATATAGCATCTAGAGATTGTTATTAGTGATGTTAGTTAGGTTTTAAGACGAGTCAATCATTAGCACACTGCATTAACTTGTTATGAATTAAGAAGTCATGCAGTGAAAGGGAAGAGCATATTAGTCTTCATTAATTTAGTTACATAATTAATTTTCATATAATCTTCATCAATTAACCAACATAATTAATTTTCATCAACAATAAAATACAAAATATTAAGAAAACCATTTATATATATCATTATCTTATCAAATAGTTATAATAACTTATGTCATCAGAATTTAATCACAAAAATTATGCAAAATCTTTCTGATCTATTAGATATTTTATATACAGAGGAGCCCACTTATTTGCATATCGGTTATTTGAATATCCCGCTTATTTGCATAAAATTCTCAGGTCCCGATTTTTTTCTTCTTTATCTTTGTATTTTAATCCCGTGTATTTGCATCGACTAAAACACTGACTCCCGCTTATATGCATATAAAAATTTTAAAAAATCGAAAAATTTTAATTGATTTCAGGGTATTTTTGTGATTTTCCCGTAATAAAAGTTTTAAGAAAAGTTTTTTAGCTTACACATTGATTCGACATGATGTACAACGTTATCCCACTTCGTCAAAACAGGTTATGGTCGATGCATCGATATCGACATTTAGTTATTATCCAGACCATATCAGTAGCATTGTGAAGAAAAATTACTGAATAAAATATTTATATGCCTCATCTTTTGATGAGATTTGTTTATTTATTATAGCATCGATCCAAACCTGTGTTCTGTGCACTTGAAAACTCACTGAGGCAGGTTGCGATCGCCATGATTGTTTACTAGGCGCGTTGCATTGTGGGGGCATATGTATAATGAACGACAACTCTTTGTGTGTGTGCGCCATTTTCCAAAACAAACCCTAACGACAATACACATCTCACGGTCATTTAAGACAGTCTATTGCTTAAGCAGTTCATCATCTATGATCAAACAACTAATATACTCATAGCAGGAACAAAACGCATTTGAGACGATAATGAATGTTAATTGAAACGATCACATTGTACATCGTAGTGCCATCCCACGCGTACTATATGACCGATATCGGACCCACAGACTCGGGAGTGACAAGTAGAAAACGATGAAGTATATGCAAATATTTGTACATTTACAAAGAATAACAACCCATTTATTTCGTATTTACTCTTATATTTTAAATAATGTTTTTTTATTATATTTTTAATGCAAATAACGTAAACAATCATATAGTGCCCGTTTTGAGTACCTACCTGACGATCTACATAGTGTATAAGAGGGGCCAAAACCCAACTCCGCCTATACGAATACTCCGGTTATTTGCATATTTTGTCATGGAAAAAGGGCTATGCAAATAAGCGGGTTGCTCTGTACTTCTGAAATCAATTTTACAATGGAAAGATTAAGAAATAATGAAATACCATAACTCTTGTCACTAGCAATTCGGGACCGCTTTCGTGGCAACTTTGGTCTGAGAACAGTCATTTCGGTCGACTCGTCAGTTTCTGACTCGGAGCTGCTCGAACGACGACGACTGTTGTGAAGCAACTGCTGTACGTCATTACGGAGACACTCCTCCATGTTAAATCCCTCCTGAACGTAGTTAAAGGTCATAGGGTAGCTCCGCCCTCTAATCACCTACAATGTATTAAGGTTATGATGATACATGTCAAGTAATACACAAGGTCATGGTGGAATTCGATCTGTATCCTATTATAGACCAGATTTCTATAGATCGAAGGTCATAAAGAAGTTGTGACCTCGAATCCTCCATAATACACAAGGACAAAATGATAAAGGTCATTGTGAAGCTCAAGATCCACCCTCTAATTGTTTATAACCCACAGGTCATTTTGATAAAGGTCAAAGGTCATAGTGAAACTCTGCAATCTTAATGAAATACAATTAGTACGTTCATTTTGAAGCTCGAGATCCACCCTCTTATCTTCTATAACACAAAAGATAATTTTGATAAAGGTCAAAGGTCATAGTGAAGCTTTGCACTCTAAATAACTAAAATCAACGCTCAATAGGTTATGGTGATAAAGGTCAAAGGTCATAAGATAGCTTGATTAATTATTGACAATGTTGTTAAATATGTACTTCACTTACCAATTTGGGTCCGACTCAGTTTTATCAACCAGTATTATTCAATAGAGTATAATCTGTTGTATAATTAATATACCTTAAAATGACTGTTCCAGGAAGTGTTATCGTTTAACCTCCCAACTATTTATAGAACAGACACTACTTCATAACAGGTGAAATATTTGCCGGTTAATGTAAAGGTCATATCGACTGACCTTGATGACCACCTCCCAAGGTCGGTAGATGCCTTCCTTCTCGGACACTGGTTCCACCAGCGGTTCCCACACACTGAGCTTCTCATTAAAATAGTCCACTTGTAGCTTCATTTCTGCATTCATGTGGAACTACAAATCAGAGAATGGTATATTAAGGTCAGACTTTAGAGATATTTACATTTCCGCTTATCGTGGATTAAAATGAACATACTAGCAGACCACTCGGACAATATAAGTATGGACAAAATGAAGTGTCATATTCTATATAGAGATGATTTGACCATTAAGTATGTCCCAAATGCAAAAGCAATGAAAAATACTTACCAGTATGTCAAAATTTGGAGAAACCTCAAAGGGATCTAAGGGAGATAACTCATGATTTTTTTTACTGGCCATACTCCAATCTATAGCTCCCTCATCATCCGTTTCTCCATTCAAAATACTTAATATTTAGGAGAACTTAATTCTGATGATGCACAAATCATAATTAATTGATTTAAGGTAGAAATTACCAGTACTCTGTGTTATACCTCCAATATAAAAGAGTATTAAAGTATTATATTAATAAAGGGGAAAAAAATCATGTTTATCAATTGTCACTTTTTCTCAAAGAGAGGCTACATCTATGACACTAGTATTATGTACAGGGTAAGAATATTGATATACTCGTGCACAATATTTCCTTATTTAAAAGCAAATTGGAAGGCGCGAATTACAGAAGATTTGTCAAAACACCTCTCAGAAAATACAACCACATGTATTTGTATCACAAAGAGATCAGCAGAAAAGTTTATGAAGATCAGACAATACCATATTACTCCCATCAAATTTAGACAGGCATACAAATGTTAACTCTTAGAGTTCAATTTACCTGTTTGTTCCAGTCATGGAGTTTACAGTCCAACGATGATCTTATGTGAAGAAGGTTCACCTGGTGGTCAAGGTTACGCACTTGGAAGTATGCATGTATCTGTTCGATTTCCAAATGGAGGCTCTCTGACGGAGACATCTGAGGTATCAACGGGTTCATGGAACTGTTACCACTGTTGTCTAGAAACGTCCAAACAAACAATTTCACATTTATAAAAGTGGGGATATCCCTAAAGAGCCAACGTCCATTCAGTGTATATTTAAGGAAAAAGTTTGTCTTCTAGCTTGTTGATGTAGATAACCTCAGAGCTATTCTCAAAAACATCAAGAAAATTCTAACTTCTATTGAATAAGATTTGTTTAAGTTCTGAATGCTTTAAGAAAAGTCATTCAATAAACAAATACATTATACAGTTAAATTTATGTGCTACATCTCCAACAAAGAGTCATTATTATTGATTCAAAATAACAATAGGGTATTGTTTTCATTTACACAATAACTCCCCCCTCCCCTATAGGTCTAATAGACTCTTCCTTTAGAACTTAGACACCCCAGGAGAATTCAAAGGTGACTGGAATATACGGTCAAGGGACTAACCTATCTTGTTTAGCCATTTCTCAGCAGATGTTGCCTTAACACCCCAAAGGTTCCTATAATCCTCCGTCTGTGATGTGGTGGCTTGGTCTTCTGGTGTCTGAATGAAAGCAAAAACAATTCTATTGCTATTTTGGAATTGAATTTAACCATCAGCCTCTGTGCATGATCTGGTAAATTTTCATTCATTTGCTCCGAGGTGATAAAACAGGAGACAACAACAATATTGTATTGTAATGTTATTGTGGTTACCTGGACTGTTTCAGCATCACAAAATATAACTAATCTCCTGGTAACAAATCATCATGGTTCAATAATCCATATTAGCATTAAAATGACATTAAATAAAGACAACTCATCAGTAAGTGTTATCTCAATAATTCAAATTTTTTGAAAAACACCTTTGCTACATTAAACTTTTAAGTACACTTATACTGAATCTTGAACTTACATCCGCTGTTATCAGTAATTCCTAATTCTTTTAAAATAATCAAGTAATTGTCTATTCATGACAAATAGTGAAAGATTTGTGCAAAAGACTATTTAATCTATAAATAATAAACATTATACAGGTTAGAGTTAATAGAGATTTTACCTCAGAATCTTTGCCTCCCATCAAGGCCAACACATCAAAGGCAAAATGGAGGACACTTGGAGACGTACACAATATCAGCTCCGTAATATGAGCCGACATATCAACATGGTTTTCTAAAATGTTGTACGTCCTCTCAAAAGTCAGATCACAAGGCTGTATCACCTATAACAAATGAATGACCCACTTAATTATTGACAGACAGTCTAATAATACATGAAGTATTAATAACATTGACTACATGCGGTGGCCGAGTGGTTAAGGTGTCCCGACACTTTAACACTAGCCCTCCACCTCTGGGTTGCGAGTTTGAAACCTTCGTGGGGCAGTTGCCAGGTACTGACCGTAGGCCGCGGTTTTTCTCTGGGTACTCCGGCTTTCCTCCACCTCCAAAACCTGGCACATCCTTAAATGACCCTGGCTGTTAATAGGATGTTAAACAAAAACAAACCAAACAAACCAAAAATCTTCGTGGAAAGAGATATGTTGTGTTGGTCACTGAACTTATCTGGTCCCATCCTGCACCTGTACCTATCGGGATTTATCATAGAAATAAGCAATATAGTTGATTCCCCATGGAGTTCCGAATGGTTTGGTCCTCGTAGATAGGTTGACAATGACTCCTAGAATTAGTTTTGCAAAGCACAGACCATAAAACACCACAATTAGAATGTCCCAAATTAAAACGACTAAAACTACAGGATGAAATGTTTATACAAGTACTTTTGTGAAGGGGAGATAAATTTGTCTGATTTCTGTCAGGCCATATATTTACCCAGCTGCTGACGGCATGTTGAGTTGAATATTGGGCTGAATACATCTTAAGATCTTTTACTTTGGATACAAGCTTCTGTGTTTTTTCATTGTTCACCATGTCCACTTCAATATCAGCCTAAAAAAAAAGTCAAGTGAGTCAAATTATTTTGATTTAACACTGAATTGAAATATAATGAACTATTTCTAATGATTTTTAAAATTTGATTATTTATTTCTTCTTTGATTAATGTTAACCATTTAATTCAACACTTTTAATTACTATTTATAAATTGAAATTTTTCACATTTTCTGATTAGCTAAAATCCTGTCACATGATTCCAGATATTTCCTTAGTCAACGTTTTTTCTCGGGTTAATAAAACCATGTATCAGCATTAGTAGCAGGTTATTAATTGTATTAGTATCTTACATCAATAAAATATGTACAACAAATTTAGGTCAACCTTTGGATCCCTATGAAAAATTGTCAAATTGTCTTCCAGGTGTGTCTATATATGAGATCAAGTTAATAAAAAACATTGTAGACAACACTGAGTAAAGAAAAAAATATACTCATTATACCACAATGCTTATTTAAAATCTGACATTACCCTGGCAGGCGTACAGAAATTCAACAACAATAAATTTGTATCCATTTATTTTGTCACGAGACCAGAGAACATATAAATATCTAAACCTGGGAGAATTTTCGTTAAATATGCTCTTCTGAATTATATACCACTGACCTTGAGGACAACTATACGACTGTCCTCGAGACTAGGGTCGGCAAACAAAACGATCTCTGGCTCCTTAATAGTACAGAAGACCTTGAGAGGAGTGACGGGGGCGGGTAGGTCAGGGGAATCAACATGACTTCCATCAGTGTCAAGGTCACCAGGTAAAGGCGGAGGAGGTAAGTCTGAAGTAGTTCCCATGGAAACAGCATAGAATTCTTGCAAACGTAGCAGGAATGGAACATTCAAGTTTAGAGTGACTTTTTCCATACGTATGTCCGCTGTAAGAGAAAAAAAAAAAAAGTCAGCATGCAGTATTGGCTCTCATAGATATAATCCCAACCCCTTGAGCTCTTTCAAGTGGTTGAGTGGTCAAGTGTAGCATTTGACAAAATGAGAAAAAAATAGTCTCTCCAATAGTCACTCACCTTCCTGACTGACCAACGCATTAAGTTATATACACCTTAATCTCCCAGACTGCCCCATGGTCACTCACCTTCCAGACTGCCCAACTGTCACTCACCTTCCTGACTGACCAATGCATTAAGTCAGATACACTTTAATCTCCCAGACTGCCCAATGGTCACTCACCTTCCTGACTGACCAATGCATGGTTAGACACACCTTAATCTCCTAGACTGCCCAATGGTCACTCACCTTCCTGACTGATCAAATGCATGGTCAGACACACCTATCTCTTACTAACCAAGTGTCATAATCATCTACAGACTGCCAGGCAAAAGCTCATCTTCCTGTGGTCACATTCACCTTCCTGATTGACCAATGGTCATACTCACCTCTCTGACTGACCAATGGTCATACTCACCTGTCTGACTGACCAATGGTCAACTCACCTTCCTGACTTCCATCATGTGCAGTCTTGTATATCACAGATATCATAGGTAGTGGCTTGTGGTCATCGTCCGTGACAACTTCCTCTCTGGTACAGTAAAATACACTGAAAACAGTAAGAGTATGATTAACAGTATAAGTGTATAACTGGTTGATAAAATACAATCTTTAGCATTCTAAACCCTACCTTCCCAACCCTACATCCTCCCAATTTATAACCTCAATTACCCTCCCCTCCCACATTCAATATGCCCCTCCTACACTCTATATGCCCCCCATACTCAATATGACCCTCCCACATTCTATATGCCCCTCCCATACTATATATGCCCCTCCCACACTCAATATACCCCTCCCACACTCTATATGCCCCTCCCACACTCAATATACCCCTCCCACACTCAATATACCCCTCCCACACTCAATATACCCCCCACACTCAATATGCTCCTCCCACACTCAATATGTCCCTCCAACACTCAATATGCCCCTCACACACTCTATCCCACACTCAATATGCCCCTCCCACACTCTATATGCCCCTCCCACACTTTATATGCCCCTCCCACACTCAATATGTCCCTCCCACACTCAATATGTCCCTCCAACACTCAATATGCCCCTCCCACACTCTATTGCACACTCAATATGTCCCTCCCACACTCAATATGTCCCTCCAACACTCAATATGCCCCTTCCACACTCTATCGCACACTCAATATGTCCCTCCCACACTCTATATGCCCCTCCCACACTTTATATGCCCCTCCCACACTTAATATGCCCCTCCCACACTCAAAGGGGCCGCGGTGGCCAAGTGGTTAAGGTGTCCCGACACTTTATCACTAGCCCTCCACCTCTGGGTTGCGAGTTCGAAACCTACGTGGGGCAGTTGCCAGGTACTGACTGTAGGCCGGTGGTTTTTCTCCGGGTACTCCGGCTTTCCTCCACCTCTAAACCTGGCACGTCCTTAAATGACCCTGGCTGTTAATAGGACGTTAAACAAAAACAAACCAAACCAAATCCCACACTCAATATGCCCCTCCCACACTCTATATCCTCTCCAACACTCAATATGCCCCTCCAACACTCTATATGCCCCTCCCACACTCAATATGCCCCTCCACACTCTATATCCTCTCCAACACTCAATATGCCCCTCCCACACTCTATATGCCCCTCCCACACTCTATATGCCCCTCCAACACTCTATATCACCCTTCTTAATCTTATATCCTCCATTTCCTCCTCTATATCCCCCTCCCATTACATATCTTCCTTTCCCCAGCGTCCCACTTCCCCACCCCCCTTCAACTTTAACTAAGAAAGCAAACAGGACTTACTTTCTCACTGCCCGGGTGTTGTTAGGTCTCATATCATCAATTGACATCGTGTGAAATGAAAGATTGAAGTCGAGTTTGTTCTCGCCCTCTTTATGACTATTGGCTCTGGCCTTGATCTTCCCTACTTCAAATCGGCTGAGGAAGTTCTTCTGTAAGAATTATATCCCATAGAAATTCAGTAAACGAGGAAATGCGAGGAGTTACAAGCGCTAAAGAGACCTAGCTAGTTGATACAAATGGTTGACTATCTCCACCCCTACCATGGCTGTCATATCCCTGCACACACAGCATGCAGATTCAGAAATAATCAACAATAATAATGCTATGGAATACACTTGTGGGATTTTCAAAAGCTTATACAATGGCAGAACTATATATTTACACTTCGATACAGGATGGGTCCATTGCGATTGTGACATGGACGTTTCCCGACAAACAGAAAGAATGCCATGTTTCGTATTTCGTTGATGAACACAGAGGTTGCTTCAAAAGATTTATTGAAATATTTCATTTTAATGTGAATGCTAAATTTCTAAAAAAATTGCCAGCATCTGTATTTTATCTAATAAAACGGTAAAAGAAAATGCCACCCTCCCTCATCTATTTTTTCAAAACTTGGCCTGAGAACCAACTAATTAATTTTATATGGCCTAAGGACTCTGGTGGCACATTTTTTGTAGCTAGGAATTAAATCCAAGAAAGTCTTTCCATTTTATTACTTAAAGTATGTTTACTTTTGCAATGCAGGTATTGCAAAGTAATTAACCTTAGATCTTTAAAAACAAATTGTAAGATAACCTTTGACCTTTATTTAAGATAACCTATGACCTTACTGGTAAATCCTGTAAGATACCCTTTGACCTTCACCAGTAACCCTTGACCTTTAAATCTACTGACAGCTACCTCTATACTACTTGTAGTCCCGTTAGTTTCCTCATAAAGACAAAGGACAAGACCCTGGAGGGTAACCACAGCATTGTAGGGTGTCCCAGGCATGACCTCTGGAGTAGTGGGCGTGTCAAGGTCATGCTGAATCACTGTCACACTAGAGTCCATTGTACTGGTAGGTTTCATTGAGGAAGGTTTGGCCAGATCTGTGAGGAGCAAGAAATTTATGTTAATTTCATCGATTTGATAATATGTTTAAAGTAATGTTGTTTTTTTTCTAATTTCTTGACATTTTTTTTTTCATTTCATGATATATGACCATATATCTGATTCAGCTCAGACCAAATTGGACTGAGCCTGAAATCTTCTGTTGATCAAGGTTACCTGGTTTAGCTGACGGGGCTCCCTCTCCGAAGTTCTGCTTCATGATATCCATAACTAACTTCATGTCCGTCTCCAGCATATTTACCTGTAACCATGGAAATAATATAGACCTTGACATTGCAAGGGTCATGTTAATACTCGGTCATGACCACATAGTGAAAGTAAAAATATATCTTTAGGTTTCTGACAATTGTTAAGCATGCAGAAAAATATCCCGGGGTTAAATAAGATGACTAACATTCCAAGGCTATGCAAATTGTCAGAGCAGTAAATACCTTGACCTTCCAGCAGGGTTATAAAAAAAATTCAAATTGAAGGTTATGAACATAATTGACCTTGACCTTTCAATTAGATTCCATCCAAAAAATAATTCTCTCAAATAACACCTTTCAAAGTGTAAGTAAATGATAGATTAGAGTTTCTACCATCAACAGATTTGAGATTTAAGAATTTCTATGAAAATGTAACTAAAAAGACAATAACCAGTTAACATCTTGTGATAATTAAGCCAATGGCCGGGGCAGACACATTTAACAATTATTTATTTATTTGGCAAAATAGCTTTTTTAAACTGAAAACGACAAGAGTGGATAATTACCAAGCAAAGGTTTCTTGTCACATAAATATCATGGTAAGAGATGAAAACAGATGAACAGATGGAATTTTAAAACAAGTGAAATTTTCTTTTTTCCAGATTTCAACCCAAAATGAAAACCCGGGGAAGGTTTCAATCCAAATGATACTAAAATACCTTGACTAGATTGAGTTCACCGGAGACGTCATAAACGATATCGGCCACAAATGGAGCTAGAGCGAGGCTGAATGATGCAGTGAAATTAACAGGCTCCACAAGATGGTGGAGAACTACAAACGTGGCATTGTCCTCCAGAAGTTTGCCCCTTAAACAACAATTCATTAAGTGTTATCAAAATTAATTTAAAAACATGAATTTCAAATAATATTTATAATCATATTATTCAAAGATATTTATCAATAACATGTACATAAACTTGTGGGGTGTGACAAGTCATACTGAGTACTATTAATATTTTGTGAAACTATGATCATAATTCTGATATTTCGGACAAGTATTCAAAATCATACTGTAACACAGTCAGTAGTGTAAAACTTGAACCAATAAAAGTGACTTGTTGATATTTTTTATGAAAACACATTTTAAAATTCAGAGGTTACTAAAAAAAACACTTTTTCTATCGTTGAATAAATGGTCTTGTGATACACATGGAGTAATTGAAGTACAACTGAATTAATTAACATCATGAGTTGAACTCAAACAATTACCCAAAAAATGTACATGTCAAAAATGTGATAAAATAAGACCTTTTTTCATAAATTGAATCCATACCGTCCTTATTTAACCCCATGAGAACATTCAAAGAAAAAACTTTGAATAATAAATTAACACATTACATGTCTTTACTGTTCACAAACAGAAGAATCTTTCCAAAAAACTTCAAACAAGTTTCGAAATGTGAACAGGTGTATAAAAATATCAGTATCAAAAGTAAATGAACACTTACTTGCTAATCTGCATAGAGGTAAGCTTGGCACTGAAGTGGTTCCATTCCTGAGACATACCAGAATCTCGAACTTCTTTCCTCTCAAACTGATTCCAAACCTCCAGGTTACCGAACTTCACGAAGAAGAGGTCACGTGACTGCGAGTGCTGCGGTACCACCACGGTGGGGATGTGTGCTTTCACCACTAGAGCAACCCTTACCGTTGCCGGAGTTATCTCCATCATCTGAAGGTCAAGGTCAAAACGAGCGAGTAAAATACAAAGCGCCATGTTTACAGAGGATGCTGGGATATGTAAATGTACTAGGTCAGCATCAGAAAACTTTCTCTTGGAGATATATTGGGTTTTTTTTTTTTTAACGTCCTATTATCAGCCAGGGTCATTTAAGGATGTACCAGGTTTTGGAGGTGTAGGGCTAGTGTTAAAGTGTCTTAGAGATATATCATTTTTTGATATTATATATTAAGGTTTTTTTGAAGAGGGGACTTACAGATTTCCATCCACATTTATTTACCTGTTTCGATACAGACTCCTTTGTCCTATAAGCTACATCAGACAGCTCCGGACTCTTCAGTGGCTCAAAAAACCTCTACAATGATGAAACAATTTTAAGATAATTTTAGTTCATATATGTCAATCCTCTTTCCTATATCCACAAACAGAAGGCCCATGCATGGGCCTTTATGGTCGCTTGAGTTTTGAAATATTTCTGTCAATTTGACCCTTTTGACCCCACCCATCAGCCCCTGGGGGTCTGTCAGGCCAGCATTTGCATACATAAAACTGCCTTCCAAAACTGCTAATTGTGATTTTCATATATTAAACTATAGTAAAGTTTACCCCCTCCCCAGGGGGAAATGTGAGACCCCAGGTTTATGAAATTCACAATTTCGGTAAAACAACTTTAAACACCCTTCAATCTATGAAGAGTGTTTGTTTCTACAATTGCCAGTCCTGAGAAGATTTTTTTTTGAAATTTCAGTTAGTTTTACCCTTTCTGGCCCTATACCCATCAGCCCAGGAGGTCTGACAAGGCCAACTTGTGCATTCCACCAAGCTGATAATGTTAGCCATCTTGAAATTAATTCCAATAGGAATCACGTAAATGATAGTCAAAAATGTGATTTCCCTCTTCATTAAATTTAGTAAAGCCTACGTCATCCCCAAGGGCAAACATGACACCCCAGGTTCATGAAATTCACACTTTTGGTAAAGCACCTTAAGACCCTTCCATCAATGAAGAGTATTTGTGTCCACCTTATTTTGGTCATGACAACAAAATTTTTGAAATTTCATACAATTAAAAAATTTGGTTGACCTTTGGCCATGGAAGGTTTTTGAAAATATTATTGAAATAACTTCAGGGTTTCTCAGAAGAAGTTGGCAATGTAAATTGTTTAGACAGATGATGCTTGATAGATGACGCATGACGATAGACAAAAGGCAATTAGAATTGGTCACTTAAGAAGTTGTCTCAGGTGACCCCATAAAAAACTTACAAAAGGTGAAAAAGACATTTTTCATACACAGTGTATATCATGTCAGCAATATCCTTTGCCAAACTGTGAAGAGAAAAACAACATAGAGTAGTCCAAAATAGCAGTTATCTGCTCTTCAGAGAAATCTTCTTACCGTGATTTCCCAGAAAAACTTGTTAATGAATGCCACCTGGAGCTGACCAATGTGTAGCCTAGCATAGTAATCGAGAGGTTCTGTACTTCGCCGTGACAACCGCCGTGTCATGCCGTCGGATTTAAACTGTTCAACCTGATGACGAATGTCAGTAATAGTAAGAAGGCAGAATTATACAGAATACTTTTATACAGTCTATCAGAAATTCTAATATCTTTACATAATTATGCACAAATTGACAACAATTAATCAGTACTTTTATATATTAAATAGCTAGATATATGTGTATTGTGGCTTTTTGATTCCCTATACATTAGCATTACACACAGTAAACAATAAGCGTTTGAACCAAGTACAGTATATACATTGTTTATTTGTTTGCTATGTTTATCTGCCTGTGAACAGCCAGAGTCATTTTGAGGCAAGGTCACATTGTAGTAGTTGGTGACTACCTCATTTACTGAATAACATACCGGAGGTTGATTGCATGCCATCCAGAGCAATTATGGAAGAGTGTCTTGCCCAAGGACACAACAGCCCAAGGACATGGACACAACAACACCACAGACCAGTTCTTTTCTCAACTTCCTGAGAAACAAACCGACACTGGTATGGAGCCTCAAACCACACACCTCAGATCTTCACATGAGGTTATGAGCGTCAAACCACACACCTCAGATCTTCACATGAGGTTATGTGGCTTTCACTCTAACCAACTGACCTATCATACGCTCTTTTTCTGATTGAACTTGACATTAATACGATGTTGAAAGGTATAGAAATAAGTTCTGAAAAAATTGAAGGAAAAATTTATGAAATATAATGAAATAGTAACAAGATTATGAAACAAATTTCTAATCACTTGAAGGATATACCTCAACAGTCATTCAATATTCAGAGATACAAAGAATAATATGTACCTTCAAGTCAAAGAATGGGTTTTCATCAGTACCAATCTCGAGGATCTGAAAGTATATTCAGTAATATAAGTTACAATTTATCAAATGAATATTATAACCTACAACCTATATCAATTGTGAATAGAATTACATGTATAAGTTACAATTAAGTTATCAACATGAGAGATATATTACTATAAAGTTACCATGACATAAGCTGGGTTTGACCTAGATTAACACAGTGAACCTTATCTATGCACCAACCAGAACAAAAAAACGTAATATAAATGCTCAAAGATACATTTTGTGCTTAGGCTCAAATAATTTTGAGGATAATTCTAACATTAATTTTTTTTTCAATGATTTGATGGAATTTCAAAAAGACTTCAATTAAGATATCATTTTCAATGTTTAGACTTTTTCAATCTTTTACATGAGGTGGTGTATTATATAAATTCAAAAATGACTATTGTTCACAGATTTCATGTTTGAGCCTGAGATTGTTTTCATGAATACAGGCCCTGATGTAAAATGGGATCTTATAGGTTTTCAAAGGTCAGAGTGAAAATCTATATAGAATTCCTTATATTTGTTTAATTTTTTATCAAATCTGAGTTAGAATGACCATTTTGTATTATAGACTTTCTGGAATCATACTTAGGTCATGCATATACATGATTGTCTGATATGTTATACTTACGTTAGGATATAGAGTGTCTGGAGTCAGATCTTTCACAAAGAATTTCTGCAGACGACAGTTGAATGTCATTTTCTTAGCTCTGGCAATGAACTGACCCTCCAAATCTTAAAAAAAAAATTTGCAAATTAAGGATAGTATCAACTACCTCAATTTAAACCAAAATCATTTATACTGGGCAGATAGGCATGGCTGTCCGCTATAACACAGTGAATAAATCAAAGATATAATTTAAAAATAATTTTTTTTATCAAGAATGAATTTCAAGGACTGTGCATAAGATATTTGAGAAAATTTTTTGTTTTGTTGTTATTTTTTCAAATTATTTTTTTCCTTTATACATACCAGCTTTTAAATTAGTAAAAAACTTTTTTTTTTAAAGATATTTTTTAGGGTTAAAATAATATATTTATATAAATGTATGTCCCTGTTTCCAAAGTGATTTTACAGGAAACAACAATGATAAAATAAGTGAACCAAAAAAATTTTCCTGTAAAATATTAATTAGCACATATCACAAATGCATAACAAACTTTTTGCAAAATTCTTATCACTGAATTTGTGAGGAACAAAGTGCAACACTTTATGCCTCTTATGAAGTAAAAGTCCACAGTTTACCGGATTTAAAATTTTAAGGGCTTCCAGTCAAACGGGCAGGGGCTTCAAAAAGGGGGCCCCCCCCCCCCCCCCCCCCCCCCCACCCCCAAGGAAAACTACCAAAAAAACCCAAAAAAGGCCCAAAACCCCAAAATAAAACCACAAACAAAAAAAGAAAAGGGAAAAGGTTAAAAAAAAAAAAAAAGGCAAAAAAAAAAAACAAAACAAGGACTTTAAAAACAAAACCCCCAAAAAAAACCCAACAAAAAAAAAAACCCCCAAAAAACAAAAAACCCCAAAAAAAAAAGGGGAAAACCAAAAAAAAAACCCCTTTTAAAAAGCAAAAAACCCCAAAAACCAAACAAAAAAAAATAAAAAAAATTTTTAAAAAAAACCCCAAATTTTAAAACCCCCCCAAAAAAAAAGGGGGAAAATTTTAAAAAACATTCAAAAACCGCCCCAAAAGAAACCAAAAAAAGAAAAAAAAAAAAAAAAAACCCAAAAAAAAGAAAAAAATAGAAAAAAAAAAAACAAAAAAAAACAAAAAAAAAAAAACCCATAAAAACAAAAAAAAAAAATAAAAAAAAAAAAAATAAAAAAAAAAAAAAAAAAACAAACAAAAAAAAAAGAAACAAAAAAAAGAAAAAAAAAAAAAAAAAAAAAAAAAAAAAAAAAAAAAAAAAATAAAGAAAAAAAAAAAAAAAAAAAGAACAAAAAAAAAATTTTTTTAAAAACCCCAGGAACCCCAAAACCAAACAAAAAAAAAACCCCAAAGGAAAAAAAAAAAAAACCCCCCCCAAAAAAAAAAAAACCCCCCCCCCCCCCCCCCCCCCCCCCCCCCCCCCCCCCCCCCCCCCAAAAACCCCCCAACCCCCCAAAATTTTTGGAAAAATCGTAAAATTATTTAAAATTAAATTAAGGTCCCAAAATTGCCCCCTCTTTTTTAAACCGGCCCCCATTGGATTTGGGTTTTCCCCGCCAATAAAATTAAACAAAAGGGGTTAAAAATTTTATTTATAATTAAACCCCCACTATAGTTTGAAAAACCCAAATTTAAATCAATTTTTTTTATCTCCTTCCCAATTTTTTAGGTCCCCAAGAGTTTGATAATTTTTTAAAGGAATTTTTTTGCCCTTTTAAACCCCAATTTTAAATTTAAATTTAAATTAAAAAAATCAAAATTTAAAAAATTTTATTTAAAAAGAAATTTCCAATTTAAAACCCCCCTTTCAAATTAAATTTCACTTAATTTTTACATCATAGGTGGAAAAGGGGAATTTCCAAAAGAAAAATTTTTTTCCAAAAACATATTTTTTATTTTAAAAATTTTAGCCCCAAGGGGTTTTTAAATTTTTTCTTAAAAATAAAATTTTTAAAGTATGGTAAAGCCATGGCCCTAAAATTTGTTAAAATTTAAGAATTACTTGGGATCCCACAAATTTTTTTTCATAAATTTTAAAAAAGAGGAAAAAAAAATTTGGGTTTGTCTTTTAAAGTAAAGGAAATTTAAGAATACCCCGGCCCCAAAATTTTGTTTAAAGTAAAGAAATTTTAAAATGACATTGAAAATTCGTTTGGTTTAAAAAAAAATACCTTTTGGGGAGGGCTTCAAAATTGTTGTCAACCCGGGAATTTCGATGTTGAAATTGACTTTCCCCCAAATTGAAACTCAAAAGGAAAACATTTTGAGGGTGCCTGCAATTTCATTGGCTATCCTTGGGGGGAACCCCGATTTTGGGAAAACAGTAATTTATTTTATAAATGGGGATTTAAACATTTCCCCGTTCCGCCCTTTTTTCAAACCAAGGGTTTTTGTTTTTTGTCAATTTTTTCAAGAACCTAAATTTATTTGTGAAAATTTTTTAAAACCCCCCAATTTTTAAAAAACTATATTTACAGTTTTTAGGAACAAAAACCTTAGTTAAAAAAAACTTTAAAAACAAAAGAAAAGGTTAAAAAATTTTCCCTTCTCCAAAATTTGGAAAAATTTAGGATTTTTCCTTTCAGATTTTTAAAAATTTTTAAATTTTGGCCCCTTGGTCAAAATTTTTTGAAATTAATTATTGAAATAACAAACCCCCTTTTTAGTTTTCCGGGCCCCCGGGGCCCTTTTGGTTTTTCCCGCCTAAGGAATTTCCCAAAAGGATTACTTTGTTTCCCGTAATAAGTTTGCAAATTAATCAAGCCTTTAATTCCATCCAAAAAGGAAATTTTTGGGTAATTCCCCCCAATTTTCCGCCCCAAACCCCTTTTAAAAAAAGAAAATTTAATTTGGAAAAATGCAAAACTCCTTTAAAACAATTAAATCCCAAAAAAAATTTTCTTTTTTTAAGGTTAAAAATTTATGAAAAAATTTTTAAATCGATAAATTTTTTTTAAAAATCAAAAAAAGAAAAATTTTAAATTCCCTCCAATTAAAGAAAGTTTTAGACAAGGGAAAAAATTGTTAAATTAAAAAAAAATTTACTTCCCCAAAATTTTTTTTTTTAAAACTTTAAAAAAAAAAATTTTTCCCCTTTGTAAATATTTTTAACTACCCCAAAGTACTTTTTCTAATTTCCGAAAAATTTGAAATTTCCTGTAAAAATTTCATTTTAAACCAAAATTAAAAGCAGCAAATTTCCCTTGTTAACGTAATAGATTTAAAAACATTTTTAAAATTTTACCCTTTTTTGGGAAACGTTTACGAAAATTAAATACAGAAATTTAATTGGAATTTTTTCCTTTAGGAATACTGTAAATTTCATTTTATACAGATAAAATTTTTTTTCACCCGTCGGACAACGGGATCCCAAAAACCGGTTTTAAATTAACCGTCAAATATATAAAAAAAGGGGTTTTTTTTTTTTAAAACTATATTATCAGATTTGGGGAAAATATTCATAAACTGTAACTATTAAATTAAAGAAAATTTTTAAATTTAAAAAACCCCCTGTCATTTTTCTAATTTTAAAACTAAAAAAATATTTTTTTAAAATGAAATTACCGTTGGTTATAATGATTATTTAGGTTAAAATATTTTAAAAAAAAAAAATTTCCTTAAATTTTAATTGTGCAATTTTATCGGGGTTTTGGAAATTCCGCCGGAAAACTTTTTTCCGAAAAAATATATATACGGGGAAACCCCCCGGAAAACCAAAAATTTTTGGTATTTCTGTAAAACCCTTTAATACAGATAAAATGAAAATTCCTTTTTGGGTTTTAAGTGTATATATAAAAAAACCATAAAGTAAAAAAACCCGCAGGTAAAAAATTTCTTTATTAAATAAAAATTTAAAAAACCCAAATTTTTCCTTATTCACCGAAGGGGACAGCAAAAGGGTTTTTAAAAAGACGGTTTCCCTTTATTTTTCTTTTAAAATTTTTAAAAACCCAACCCTTTTTAAAATTCATAAATTTAAAGTCATTAACTTTTCAAAACGCAGGGGAATAAATTTTCATTTAATTTTTCTTTGGGTTTAAAATTTTAATATTTTTAAAAACCCCAAAAAAAATAAACTCAAAATGGTCTTATGGAAAAAAACAATTTTTATATTTTGTTCTGAAATAATGCTATATGTATCTATCAAATTATCTCCCTTTCTTTCATAAATAAAGAAAAAGAATACACAATTATTAATTAATTAATTATATTTGTGTTACTACTAATTATTTTGTGTTATAGTCTTACTTCTTAAAACCCAAAATTTTCTTTTTCTGACCCAAATTGAAATCCGGATATTTGTGTCAGTTTACGACTTTTTATTTGTATTGACTAATTAAAGATGGCGGCAGTACAAACGCTAGTACCGACAGCTACGATTAAGAAAGGCATTATTGGCTTTCATGTGAGTAAATCTTGTTGACAGATATGACCAGTGTTTGTTATTGAAGTGATGTATCCTAGTTGTACTCACAAAATTAACTGACCGTGTCAAATGAAGCCACCTGTGCACAGTTGTAATGTAATACCGACACGCATGGTGACCCGCGGGGTTCCCACCCTCTCGATCGCGCTCTTCAATCCGGGTCAACAAGCGGGATTAAAATAAAATAATATAACTTGTTTCTCAATTGTTGTAAAATAAATAAAGTATACATTTCTTTTTTATTTCTAGGCAAAAATATTTAATTATGACATCCTTCCCGCGCCATAGCCCTGACCTGAAAACTACTAGCCCCGGGCTTTGGTCTAGTGGAATTGTACACCCCTGTGTGACATCCCCACAAAAATCGGCCTTGGGTAAATATTTAAGCATTCAATTCTTATATTTACCATCTGCGATTTTTTTATTTGTCATGCGATTTTTGTTTTGAAATTTTCAAATTCAAATTTCCCGCGCTTACCAGTAGCAGAGATCACTTCCTGTTGGCAGTTCATAGGCTGGTGAACTCGCAACTGAATTGGTAGGGTTATATAGTGGCAGTGCCATACAATGGTAAATATACTGAAGATGACGTCACTATATATATCAGTTTGACCATGCGCTAAATAGCCTCGTTCGGGCGAATATTTACTTCCTCGATCGAGTCAAACTCGGGGTCTGGAGAAAATGCCAAAACGAAAGAAACCACGAAAGTTCTCAAGTATAATCCAAACTGAACAGGTAATCATGAAATTACGTCAATTATATTTTTTGTAAAAGTACCTTACATATACTTGTATAGGTCTGTTGTAATTTTGGCGACAAATATTAGCCAAGACAGACGCACACCAGTAACAATTTAGCGACAGGAAAGGTTCATGATTTGCAGTTTTATAAATTCATGATTTTATGTATCTAGATCTATAGCTTTGCTTACTTATGCATTGGCGCGAATCCTTGGCAGTATATTCATGTTATTGTGAATTTTATTACATTAGAACAATGAAAAATCAGTGTAGTTTGTAAAATCAGAAGCGAAAGTAGACACTAGGGTATTTCCGATGAGTCATTAGGCCTAGCTAGCCAGCACAGCGGGTTAACCAGCAGGTCCGGTTTGGATACACGCCTACTGCGGTGATAGGCCCCGCCTACTTCTACGCCTGCTTCCTGTCTAGAACTTTACACGCATGCTATATTGTACTCAAGGCACTTGTGGACATGATTATGGTGTTTTTAATTTAAATGTTACATTATTGACGAGTAAATTATTGTATTACAATCGCATGGTTAATTTGTGGGGGGAAAATCGTACCTCGGCCTTACAAATAAATAGTTTTTTTTTGTTTTTTTTTGACAAATTCAGCATGCGAATGTGATTGTACTCTCCGTCTATCCATGTACAGTACTGTACATTAAGCTTAGATTCAGTTTGTTTGAATAGACTTGAATTTTTTGAAATATTGAATTTAAGATCGCAATTTTTTTTTAAACCTAAGCTTACAAACAAACTTTGACTCTGAATTTTTAATAAAATACCCACACCCGATCTGTATTATTTGTCATGCGTTACAAGTATGAAGTTGAATTTTCATATGTGTAGTTATGGCCTGGAACCACCTTTTTAGTATTCTCCTAGACGAAGTTCGCACCATTCACCGTTTTGACCCCGTCATTTCGCATGTTGTTATTAACCAGATTGCTGCATCAAGAAGTGAGTTCATAATGAAATAATTAAGGAGATTATATTTTGTAGACTTCATTCTTGATGTGCAACAATATCAGCAATAGATACGTGCATTTTGTATCCCAGTACAGTATATATCCGCACAGCGACTGGCCATGCTTTGGTTACCCAAAATTGTTCTGGAATACATTAAACAAGAATTCGGAAAGTAAGAAAAAAGCAGGTGAAATTCCAATAGATACCCTTTATCAGTATTTTAAAAATCTCAATGGAAATCAAGATGGCGACGATGCTAACGATTTTGAGATAAATAACGAAGATGACAACACAACCAATGACGAAAGCGGCGATATACTTAATCGTATTATATCGGAAGATGAGCTTCAAAGCGCTATCAATCAATTAAAAAACAATAAGGCGCCTGGAGTAGACAAAATCTTAAATGAATATATTAAAAATTCGTCACCCGATATGATATCAATGTATTGCAAACTATTTAATGTTATATTTGATACAGGTTTAATACCCGAAAAATGGACAATCGGTGTGACCAAACCTATTTATAAAAATAAAGGAAATCCCGATGACCCCGACAACTACAGGGCTATTACTTTGATAAGCTGCCTAGGAAAACTATTTACATGTATAATCAATAACAGACTTAATATTTACGCCGACTCAGTTGGTTTGATATCTAAAAATCAGGCGGGGTTCCGAAAAAAACACTCTACAATGGATAATATTTTTATAATGCATTCGTTAATTTCTCTTTATTTATCAGCTGGTAAAAAACTGTATTGTACGTTTGTCGATTTCCGTAAGGCGTTTGATACTATCTGGAGAACTGGACTCTGGAAGAAAATGAATAAAAGCGGAATAAAAGGTAAATGTTTTAGAATAATATATAATATGTACCATAATATCAAATCTTGTGTAAACTTCCATTCGGAAACCTCAGACTTTTTCCCTTGCTTGGTCGGGGTCCGGCAAGGGGAAAATCTCTCCCCATTTTTGTTTTCCGTATTTCTTAATGACCTTGAAGAATTTATGATGTCAATAGGCAGTGTTCCCCTTCAAAATTTAAGTGATGAGATTACCAGGAAACTCCATTTTCTTATCGAGGTATTTGTATTATTATACGCAGATGATACTGTTATTTTCTCTGAAACAACGGAAGGTATGCAAGCTGCTCTAAATAATTTTAATGAATATTGTAAATTATGGAAACTTGAAGTTAATATAAAGAAAACTAAGGTGATGATCTTTAGTAAAAGAAAAACTAAACGGCGACATAATTTCACGCTTAACGATCAAATACTAGAAACTGTAGACTGTTTCACATATTTAGGTGTTGCTTTTAAATCGAACGGAAATTTTGCAAATGCTAGACGTAAGCTTATCGAACAAGCACAAAAGTCCATATTCTCAATTTTTAGAAAAATAGGAAATCGGGCAATTCCTATTGATTTGCAACTCAAACTTTTCGATTCTCTAGTTGAACCGATTCTGTTATATGGAGCAGAGATCTGGGGATACGAAGATCTCAAGTCTCTAGAAATAATACATCTTAAATTTTGTAAAAGAATATTAAATGTTAGATCTAATACACCAAACTATATGATTTATGGGGAGTTGGGAAGATACCCATTAGAACTTCAAGTCAAGATAAGAATGTTAAATTTTTGGAATCAACTTCTGACTAATGAAAATAAATTAAGCAATATATTATATACTGTAGGCTAATGTCGAGTTTGAACCGCAGCGGTCAAATGAGATTCAAGTGGTTAGATCATGTGAAAACGATTTTTAATGATACTGGATATACATATATATTTGACAATGAACTACTCATGAATACAAGTTTTTATAAGTATGATGTCAAACAACGTTTACGTGATATATTTATACAAAATGGTTTTTGGACCTAGAATCTTATTCAAAAGGTCAGTTTTATTCACAATTAAAAAAAGAATTTACATTTGAAAGTTATTTAACAAAGCTGTCAGATCAGAATAGAATCACTATCACAAAATTGCGTACTTCAAATATCAAATTCCCCATTGAAACTGGACGATGGAATGGTATTCCAAGGGAAAATAGGATGTGTAATTTATGTTTTAGTAGTATCGGGGACGAATTCCACTATCTGTTTAAATGTCAAAATGAAGAAATCACTTGTATTAGGAAAAAACATGTACCTCACTACTTTCTCAAAAATCCAACTATGCTAAAATTAGAACGTCTTCTGAAAAATTGCAATATCCAAATTATGAATAATCTGGCACTGTTTCTAAGAAAGGTGAATCTTTTGATTTGAATGTATATCTATATTTACATGTGTAGTTACTTGCATTATGCACTAGTACTGTATGTATCCATCTTGTCATGCTTATTTCTATTGTTTGTCACAAATGTCCTCATGTTACACATATTCATGTGTCTGAGTGTATCAATAAAAATCTTGAAATCTTGAAATCTTGTTACGAAATTGATTACTATTCATGTGTTGGTGCAGCTGTTGTATTTTCTTTCTTTTTTTCCAATTTGAGACTGAACTTTAACCGGATTAATTGTCATTGCAGTTGTACTTTAGTGAGTTAATTGGAATTTCTGTTTAAAAATCGGAGACAGTGAAAACAATTATAAATAGCTAGAGCGTTACTACTTACCGAAAATAATGCCCCAATCACCATGCTGGTGTAATTTGACAAATAATCAATACTTAGACAAATAATTATGAATTAAACAAAGCCATTTATTTTACTATACACTAAGTATTTAGTCAAATGACCCCCACCAGCTGTGGTGGTTAACCCCACTTCACACACTTACTATACACAAGGTATTCAGCCAAATGAGCCCTACCAGCTGTGGTGGTTAACCCCACTTCACAAACTTACTTTACACAAAGTATTCAGTCAAATGAGCCCTACCAGCTGTGTTGGTTAACCCCACTCCACACGCTTACTATACACTAAGTATTGAGTATAAATACCCCTACCAGCTGTGGTGGTTAACCCCACTTTATACACTTACCATACACCAAGTATTGACTCTACAGACCGCCACCAGCTGTGCTGGTTAACCCCACTTTATAAACTTACCATACACCAAGTATTGACTCGACAGACCGCCACCAGCTGTGGTGGTTAACCCCACTTTATAAACTTACCATACAACAAGTATTGACTCTACTGACCGCCACCAGCTGTGCTGGTTAACCCCACTTTATACACTTACAATACACCCAGTATCTAGTCTAATGAAACCCACCAGCTGTGCTGGTTAACCCCACTTTATACCCTTGCCATACACACAGTATCTAATGTAATAAAACCCACCAGCTGTGCTGGTTAACCCCACTTTATACACTTATCATACACCAAGTAGCGACTCTACTGACCTCCACCTGCTGTGGTGGTTTACCCCACTTTATACACTTACAATACACACAGTATCTAGTCTAATGAAACCCACCAGCTGTGCTGGTTAACCCCACTTTATACACTTACAATACACACAGTATCTAGTGTAATGAAACTCACCAGCTGTGCTGGTTAACCCCACTTTAAACACTTGCAATACACACAGTATCTAGTCTAATGAAACCCACCAGCTGTGCTGGTTAACCCCACTTTATACACTTACCATACACCAAGTGTTGACTCTACAGACCGCCACCAGCTGTGGCGGTTAACCCCACTTTATACACTTACCATACACCAAGTATTGACTCTACAGACCGCCACCAGCTGTGCTGGTTAACCCCACTTTATAAACTTACCATACAACAAGTATTGACTCTACTGACCGCCACCAGCTGTGCTGGTTAACCCCATTTTATACACTTGCAATACACACAGTATCTAGTCTAATGAAACCCACCAGCTGTGCTGGTTAACCCCACTTTATACACTTACAATACACACTGTATCTAGTCTAATGAAACTCACCAGCTGTGCTGGTTAACCCCACTTTATACACTTACAATACACACAGTATCTAGTGTAATGAAACTCACCAGCTGTGCTGGTTAACCCCATTTTATACACTTGCAATACACACAGTATCTAGTCTAATGAAACCCACCAGCTGTGCTGGTTAACCCCACTTTATACACTTACAATACACACAGTATCTAGTCTAATGAAACCCACCAGCTGTGCTGGTTAACCCCACTTTATACACTTACAATACACACAGTATCTAGTGTAATGAAACTCACCAGCTGTGCTGGTTAAGCTCACTTTATACACTTGCAATACACACAGTATCTAGTCTAATGAAACCCACCAGCTGTGCTGGTTAACCCCACTTTATACACTTACCATACACCAAGTGTTGACTCTACAGACCGCCACCAGCTGTGGTGGTTAACCCCACTTTATACACTTACCATACACCAAGTATTGACTCTACAGACCGCCACCAGCTGTGCTGGTTAACCCCACTTTATAAACTTACCATACAACAAGTATTGACTCTACTGACCGCCACCAGCTGTGCTGGTTAACCCCACTTTATACACTTGCAATACACACAGTATCTAGTCTAATGAAACCCACCAGCTGTGCTGGTTAACCCCACTTTATACACTTACCATACACCAAGTGTTGACTCTACAGACCGCCACCAGCTGTGCTGGTTAACCCCACTTTATACACTTACCATACACCAAGTATTGACTCTACAGACCGCCACCAGCTGTGCTGGTTAACCCCACTTTATAAACTTACCATACAACAAGTATTGACTCTACTGACCGCCACCAGCTGTGCTGGTTAACTCCACTTTATACACTTACAATACACCCGGTATCTAGTCTAATGGCCCCCACCAGCTGTGCTGGTTAACTCCACTTTATACACTTACAATACACACAGTATCTAGTCTAATGGCCCCCACCAGCTGTGGTGGTTAACCCCACTTTATACACTTACCATACACCGAGTATTGTGTCTAATGGCCCCCACCAGCTGTGCTGGTTAACCCCACTTTATACACTTGCCATACAACAAGTATTGTGTCTAATGGCCCCCACCAGCTGTGGTGGTTAACCCCACTTTATACACTTACCATACACCAAGTGTTGACTCTACAGACCGCCACCATCTGTGGTGGTTAACCCCACTTTATACACTTACCATACACCAAGTATTGACTCTACAGACCGCCACCAGCTGTGCTGGTTAACCCCACTTTATAAACTTACCATACAACAACTATTGACTCTACTGACCGCCACCAGCTGTGCTGGTTAACCCCATTTTATACACTTGCAATACACACAGTATCTAGTCTAATGAAACCCACCAGCTGTGCTGGTTAACCCCACTTTATACACTTACAATACACACAGTATCTAGTCTAATGAAACCCACCAGCTGTGCTGGTTAACCTCACTTTATACACTTACAATACACACAGTATCTAGTGTAATGAAACTCACCAGCTGTGCTGGTTAACCTCACTTTATACACTTGCAATACACACAGTATCTAGTCTAATGAAACCCACCAGCTGTGCTGGTTAACCCCACTTTATACACTTACCATACACCAAGTGTTGACTCTACAGACCGCCACCAGCTGTGGTGGTTAACCCCACTTTATACACTTACCATACACCAAGTATTGACTCTACAGACCGCCACCAGCTGTGCTGGTTAACCCCACTTTATAAACTTACCATACAACAAGTATTGACTCTACTGACCGCCACCAGCTGTGCTGGTTAACCCCATTTTATACACTTGCAATACACACAGTATCTAGTCTAATGAAACCCACCAGCTGTGCTGGTTAACCCCACTTTATACACTTACAATACACACAGTATCTAGTCTAATGAAACCCACCAGCTGTGCTGGTTAACCCCACTTTATACACTTACAATACACACAGTATCTAGTGTAATGAAACTCACCAGCTGTGCTGGTTAACCTCACTTTATACACTTGCAATACACACAGTATCTAGTCTAATGAAACCCACCAGCTGTGCTGGTTAACCCCACTTTATACACTTACCATACACCAAGTGTTGACTCTACAGACCGCCACCAGCTGTGGTGGTTAACCCCACTTTATACACTTACCATACACCAAGTATTGACTCTACAGACCGCCACCAGCTGTGCTGGTTAACCCAACTTTATAAACTTACCATACACCGAGTATTGTGTCTAATGGCCCCCACCAGCTGTGCTGGTTAACCCCACTTTATACACTTGCCATACAACAAGTATTGTGTCTAATGGCCCCCACCAGCTGTGCTGGTTAACCCCACTTTATACACTTACCATACACCAAGTGTTGACTCTACAGACCGCCACCAGCTGTGGTGGTTAACCCCACTTTATACACTTACCATACACCAAGTATTGACTCTACAGACCGCCACCAGCTGTGCTGGTTAACCCCACTTTATAAACTTACCATACAACAAGTATTGACTCTACTGACCGCCACCAGCTGTGCTGGTTAACCCCATTTTATACACTTGCAATACACACAGTATCTAGTGTAATGAAACTCACCAGCTGTGCTGGTTAACCCCACTTTATACACTTACAATACACACAGTATCTAGTGTAATGAAACTCACCAGCTGTGCTGGTTAACCTCACTTTATACACTTGCAATACACACAGTATCTAGTCTAATGAAACCCACCAGCTGTGCTGGTTAACCCCACTTTATACACTTACCATACACCAAGTGTTGACTCTACAGACCGCCACCAGCTGTGGTGGTTAACCCCACTTTATACACTTACCATACACCAAGTATTGACTCTACAGACCGCCACCAGCTGTGCTGGTTAACCCCACTTTATAACCTTACCATACAACAAGTATTGACTCTACTGACCGCCACCAGCTGTGCTGGTTAACCCCATTTTATACACTTGCAATACACACAGTATCTAGTCTAATGAAACCCACCAGCTGTGCTGGTTAACCCCACTTTATACACTTACAATACACACAGTATCTAGTCTAATGAAACCCACCAGCTGTGCTGGTTAACCCCACTTTATACACTTACAATACACACAGTATCTAGTGTAATGAAACTCACCAGCTGTGCTGGTTAACCTCACTTTATACACTTGCAATACACACAGTATCTAGTCTAATGAAACCCACCAGCTGTGCTGGTTAACCCCACTTTATACACTTACCATACACCAAGTGTTGACTCTACAGACCGCCACCAGCTGTGGTGGTTAACCCCACTTTATACACTTACCATACACCAAGTATTGACTCTACAGACCGCCACCAGCTGTGCTGGTTAACCCAACTTTATAAACTTACCATACAACAAGTATTGACTCTACTGACCGCCACCAGCTGTGCTGGTTAACCCCACTTTATACACTTGCAATACACACAGTATCTAGTCTAATGAAACCCACCAGCTGTGCTGGTTAACCCCACTTTATACACTTACCATACACCAAGTGTTGACTCTACAGACCGCCACCAGCTGTGCTGGTTAACCCCACTTTATACACTTACCATACACTAAGTATTGACTCTACAGACCGCCACCAGCTGTGCTGGTTAACCCCACTTTATAAACTTACCATACAACAAGTATTGACTCTACTGACCGCCACCAGCTGTGCTGGTTAACTCCACTTTATACACTTACAATACACCCGGTATCTAGTCTAATGGCCCCCACCAGCTGTGGTGGTTAACCCCACTTTATACACTTACCATACACCGAGTATTGTGTCTAATGGCCCCCACCAGCTGTGCTGGTTAACCCCACTTTATACACTTGCCATACAACAAGTATTGTGTCTAATGGCCCCCACCAGCTGTGGTGGTTAACCCCACTTTATACACTTACCAGACACCAAGTATTGACTCTACAGACCGCCACCAGCTGTGCTGGTTAACCCCACTTTATAAACTTACCATACAACAAGTATTGACTCTACTGACCGCCACCAGCTGTGCTGGTTAACCCCACTTTATACACTTACAATGCACACAGTATCTAGTCTAATGAAACCCACCAGCTGTGCTGGTTAACCCCACTTTATACCCTTGCCATACAACAAGTATTGTGTCGTGTCTAATGGCCCCCACCAGCTGTGCTGGTTAACCCCACTTTATACACTTGCCATACAACAAGTATTGTGTCTAATGGCCCCCACCAGCTGTGGTGGTTAACCCCACTTTATACACTTACCAGACACCAAGTATTGACTCTACAGACCGCCACCAGCTGTGCTGGTTAACCCCACTTTATAAACTTACCATACAACAAGTATTGACTCTACTGACCGCCACCAGCTGTGCTGGTTAACCCCACTTTATACACTTACAATGCACACAGTATCTAGTCTAATGAAACCCACCAGCTGTGCTGGTTAACCCCACTTTATACCCTTGCCATACAACAAGTATTGTGTCGTGTCTAATGGCCCCCACCAGCTGTGCTGGTTAACCCCACTTTATACACTTATCATACACCAAGTAGCGACTTTACTGACCTCCACCTGCTGTGGTGGTTAACCCCACTTTATACACTTACAATGCACACAGTATCTAGTCTAATGAAACCCACCAGCTGTGCTGGTTAACCCCACTTTATACCCTTGCCATACAACAAGTATTGTGTCGTGTCTAATGGCCCCCACCAGCTGTGCTGGTTAACCCCACTTTATACACTTATCATACACCAAGTAGCGACTTTACTGACCTCCACCTGCTGTGGTGGTTAACCCCACTTTATACACTTACAATACACACAGTATCTAATGTAATGAAACTCACCAGCTGTGCTGGTTAACCCCACTTTATACACTTACACTACACACAGTATCTAGTCTAATGAAACCCACCAGGTGTGCTGGTTAACCCCACTTTATACACTTACAATACACACAGTATCTAGTGTAATGAAACTCACCAGCTGTGCTGGTTAACCCCACTTTATACACTTGCAATACACACAGTATCTAGTCTAATGACACCCACCAGCTGTGCTGGTTAACCCCACGTTATACACTTACCATACACCAAGTGTTGACTCTACAGACCGCCACCAGCTGTGCTGGTTAACCCCACTTTATAAACTTACCATACAACAAGTATTGACTCTACTGACCGCCACCAGCTGTGCTGGTTAACCCCACTTTATACACTTACAATACACCCGGTATCTAGTCTAATGGCCCCACTAGCTGTGGTGGTTAACCCCACTTTATACACTTACCATACACCGAGTATTGTGTCTAATGGCCCCCACCAGCTGTGCTGGTTAACCCCACTTTATACACTTACCATACACCAAGTATTGACTCTACAGACCGCCACCAGCTGTGCTGGTTAACCCCACTTTATACACTTACAATACACACAGTATCTAGTGTAATGAAACTCACCAGCTGTGCTGGTTAACCCCACTTTATACACTTGCAATACACACAGTATCTAGTCTAATGACACCCACCAGCTGTGCTGGTTAACCCCACTTTATACACTTACCATACACCAAGTGTTGACTCTACAGACCGCCACCAGCTGTGCTGGTTAACCCCACTTTATACACTTACAATACACCCGGTATCTAGTCTAATGGCCCCCACTAGCTGTGGTGGTTAACCCCACTTTATACACTTACCATACACCGAGTATTGTGTCTAATGGCCCCCACCAGCTGTGCTGGTTAACCCCACTTTATATACTTACCATACACCAAGTATTGACTCTACAGACCGCCACCAGCTGTGCTGGTTAACCCCACTTTATACACTTGCCATACAACAAGTATTGTGTCTAATGGCCCCCACCAGCTGTGGTGGTTAACCCCACTTTATACACTTACCAGACACCAAGTATTGACTCTACAGACCGCCACCAGCTGTGCTGGTTAACCCCACTTTATAAACTTACCATACAACAAGTATTGACTCTACTGACCGCCACCAGCTGTGCTGGTTAACCCCACTTTATACACTTACAATGCACACAGTATCTAGTCTAATGAAACCCACCAGCTGTGCTGGTTAACCCCACTTTATACACTTACCATACACCAAGTGTTGACTTTACAGACCGCCACCAGCTGTGGTGGTTAACCCCACTTTATACACTTGTCATACAACAAGTATTGTGTCCAACTGCCCCCACCAGCTGTGGTGGTTAACCCCACTTTATACACTTACCATACACCAAGTAGCGACCCTACTGACCTCCACTTGCTGTTCTAGTTAACCCCACTTCATACACGTACCATACACCAAGTATTGACTCTACTGACCGCCACTTGCTGTGGTGGTTAACCCCACTTCATACACGTACCATACACCAAGTATTGACTCTACTGACCGCCACCTCCTGTGGTGGTTAACCCCACTTTATACGCTTACAATATACACAGTATCTATTCTAATGGCCCCCACCAGCTGTGGTGGTTAACCCCACTTTATATACTTACCATACACCAACTATTGACTCTACAGACCGCCACCAGCTGTGCTGGTTAACCCCACTTTATAAACTTACCATACAACAAATATTGACTCTACTGACCGCCACCAGCTGTGCTGGTTAACCCCACTTTATACACTTACCATACACCAAGTATTGACTCTACAGACCGCCACCAGCTGTGCTGGTTAACCCCACTTTATAAACTTACCATACGACAAGTATTGACTCTACTGACCGCCACCAGCTGTGCTGGTTAACCCCACTTTATAAACTTACCATACAACAAGTATTGACTCTACTGACCGCCACCAGCTGTGCTGGTTAATCCCACTTTTATACACTTACAATACACACAGTATCTAGTCTAATGAAACCCACCAGCTGTGCTGGTTAACCCCACTTTATACACTTACAATACACACAGTATATATATAGTGACGTCATCTTCAGTAATTACCAATTATCTTCCTCATGAATATGCATACCGGATTTGCTGGTTAACGCGCTGTAGTGGCTAATAGCGATAATCACCTACCTGGGTAATTACTGAAGATGACGTCACTATATATATATCAGTTTGACCATGCGCTAAATAGCCTCGTTCAGGCGAATATTTACTTCCTCGATCGAGTTAAACCCGGGGTCTGGAGAAAATGCCAAAACGAAAGAAACCACGAAAGTTCTCGTGTATAAACCAGACTCAACAGGTAATCATGAAATTACGTCAATTATATTTTTTGTAAAAGTACCTTACATATACTTGTATAGGTCTGTTGTAATGTTGGCGACAAATATTAGCCAAGACAGACACTCACCCTTAGCAACAGGAAAGGTTCATGATTTGCAGTTTTATAAGTTCATGATTTTATGTATCTAGATCTATAGCTTTGCTTACTTATGCATTGGCGCGAATCCTTGGCAGTATATTCATGTTATTGTGAATTTTAGTACATTAGAACAATGAAAAATCAGTGTAGTTTGTAAAATCAGAAGCGAAAGTAGACACTAGGGTATTTCCGATGAGTCATTAGGCCTACCACGGGACATACCCGTTCAAAGTACCCGTTCAGATGGAAAGATAATCTTCACTTGGTACATGCTTCGACCTAATTCTATAAGAAAAATACTTATTTTTTTTATTTATAATATTAATGACATTTGGAAAGTTATTACAAATTGCGTCCTGTTGCATGTGCACATCAACGCAATTTGTAATAAAAATTTCCAAGTTATTTTAACCGGATGAATTGGCCGATCGCCAGCCGATATTAAGCCACGCCCCTAAAAATTCAATGGAGATAACTCCCGTATGCTCCGACATTGCTAAGGTAAACAAGATGGCGACTGCTAATGTAGGCCATATACCTGATGACTTTTCTGCGACGTATTTACCGTACAAACTAACTCTAAAACAAAAACAGACAGCAACGGCATTTGTGAATGGTAGCTATGTAAAAAGTGTGACATTATCAATGGATTTGATGAAAACTTTTATTCATGTTTGTGCCAAAATATACCGCAGTCAACGAAAATTAGAGGAACCTCATTCAACCAATATTGAAATTTCCCGCTCCGAGACTGTATTGATTGACGCTCACTTTCGTGCAAAGTTGAGTTAGTACTTATATATATCTTTCCTTTTCATTTTGATTATTATCATTATTATTATTATTTTTTTTTTTTTGCTTTAAGAAAAGAATACACTTGCAGTCTCTTGTTATTTATTTAAAGACTTCAGTAGAGGCCTTTTCATGTTGATATGCCCATGACAGGTAGTTAAGAGACAACTGCAGCCTTTTTTATATATAAAAAATAACAACTAGTGAAATAAATTCAACTATGTATTTAATGAACACATAATCCAATCAACATGCATACCAGAATAAATGAATAAAAAATACAAATAGATCTATTCATATATTTATATTTACCATTGTATGGCACTGCCACTATATAACCCTACCAATTCAGTTGCGAGTTCACCAGCCTATGAACTGCCAACAGGAAGTGATCTCTGCTACTGGTAAGCGCGGGAAATTTGAATTTGAAAATTTCAAAACAAAAATCGCATGACAAATAAAAAATCGCAGATGAAAAATATAAGAATTGAACGGCTTTCAGTTGGCATTCATAGTCAATATGAATGCCAACTGAAAGCCGTTCAATGCTTAAATATTCATTAATAATGGCAATGCAAAAAAAAAAACCCACCAAATATAACTACATAAAGATTCATATTTAAACATCATGAATAAATATAATATGCACATTAAAATTGTAATATTATATCTAAATAAAAATACCTTTTTTTAAAACAAGTTTTCCAAATTGTATTCGCCAGACCAGGAAATATAAGTAGAAAATGCAAACCAGTGATGCCAGCATTCAATGATGATAGGACAAGGTAATAAATTACTTTTTTAAAGGATGCATTGAATCACTTGAGATGGTAAAAGAAAGTCCAATCAGCTATCTGGTGGCAAGTGCTGGGAATCAGGAAACCATAGACACCCCGATTGGACAACAATTTTTTGGCTCACCACTAAGTTACCATGTAGATCACATTTATATGACAAAAATTAATTTAAACAATAAAAAATATTTGTATCCAATGAAATTTCAGCTATTGATTATACATTTTCTACCTGTATCAGTTGCATTATTTATACAGCTGTTTGAAACACAGATGTGCTTTGTTGAAATTTTAACATGACTTATCTAATCAGAAAAGGCATGAAATTTGTTAGCAAACAACAAACAAGCCAAATTTGGTTTACACATTTAAATAAACCCAAATTGATCCTCTGTGATAAGATTTTAAACTGTTGCGCACCCTGTCTATGGCCCTTCCACATGTACTCTATGTTTAGCAATGGTTATCATCTCTGGTACATCTGTAACAGACATTTGTCCAGCAGCTGAAGCAAAAGGAGGCATGTTTTGTTTCAAACCAAGATTTTTGAATTTCTTTTCAATAGTAAAGCCTTTATCTGCCATAAGTCCATCACCTTCCTTTAGCATATTACTACTCGTAAGATTTTAGGGTCAACACCAACAATTCCTTTAAGAATAGTACTTGATTTTTAATCTGAATAAAATTAAGACTGTGTTTGTAGGGAGCTAGGCTTTTGTACCTTGACTTCAGTGCCATCAATGATTACCATAGTGTTGGGAAAGTCCTTTTTGAACTCAGCAGGCATGTTCTGTATGATAATATCTCTATGAGGCCAAATTGAAACAGATCACAGAAGTCTGTGAAACATCAAATTTATCCAGTCAGAAAAAAGAGTACAATCTTGTGATGATATACCAAACAAAGTTGATAAATGGTAAAAGTCGAAGTTCTGACAGAGTTTTATGATCACTAAAAGTAACTGATCATGGAGACTCAATTTCTTTAAACAACTCATGTTCTTTGAATATTGAAAATGAGTATCATTTGGTACTAAACATTTAACAACATCCATATATCTTTCATAACAGTATCCAGTGTAGTACTGGAAATCTTGATCTTTCATTGTACTGTGTCTGAAATAATGTAACTCACAGTCCTTGAGTTTCTGATCATCAAAATTTCTCACAAGATCTTCCTTTTCTAATGCCAATTTTGCTGTTTCCTCCCTGAGTCTGTTCTTTTCTCCTTTCAATAACTCAATTTCTTCCTTCATCTTTGTGTTTTCTGCAGTCAATGCTAGCATATCCAGATTTTGTGTTTCTGTAATAAAACAGAAAATTAGCAAATCACCATACCATACTATTCCTTGTTTTCTTTTTGATGTCTTTCTTAATGTGTATGTCTCTTTCCAGGTTTAACAGAAACAATTTAAAATGGCCACAAAACAAGTAGTCACAGAAAATGAAGAGGAAGCCATTGGTGCCCAAAATGAGTTGGCCTTGCATCTGGATGATGGACTTAAGGAGGAAGAGTTTGTTAAGTTGAAGAATCTGTTTAGAGGTTGTCCTCTTACTTCAAGACAACATGAGAATATTAAAACTATGGCAGATCTATTTCAACACCTTGAGAAAGATCAGAAAATATTTGTGGGAAACTACGAGTTTTTCACCGAAAAATTGGAAAAAGTTCATCCTAAGCTGGCTACTGAAGTGCGAAGAAGGGAGAAACAGATATTAGATATCCTGAACGGAGGTAAAGACTTTTCAAAGAAATCAATGAAAATATCAGAATTAAAATTAACAATCAATATTTTTTTAACTCGTGCTTTTGACATGTAAGTTTAAATTCCTATAATGTGGGTCACACTTAATTGTTATAAGTTAATAATGTCCTGCTTTATCCTGCTTATCATCAGCCAAAAATTCAAAGGTAACAATTTTGATATTTACAAGAGAATCTTCAATAACTGGATATTGATGAATATTGTTTTGATCTCTTTGACTATACTGTTAATCTGGAAACTTTACACGTGCACAATATTCATCATGATCACTTACGGGTACCAGTTAATATAGCTGTGATCCCCAGAAACTTTACACAATTATTTTAAGATTCATCACTAACCTGTATCAATTAATATGGTTTTGATCTCCAGACACTTTACACAATATTCATCACTTACTGGTATCATTATACTGTAAAAGTGGATATTTTCACGCGTTGAAATTTTCGCTTAGTCAGCCTCCAAACTGTTCGCGGTGTGGATATTTTCGCACTGTCAGTCATGATGAAAATATATATTTTCGCGCTGCGATGTCATTGGCCATGTACATCAAGTAAGATTTTTGTTGGCATTGAAAGCTCGCGACGATCAGTCCAGTAAATATACCAAACTTTGAGCAACAGACAATTTTAGGTTAATTTGTTGTGAGTGTGATCATTGCATTACGTCTGTGACAGAAAGTTTGTTTTAATATATATCGGATATTTTAGCGTTGATGAAGTTTTTTACATTGAAAATACACCATGCTGATTGCAACTTTAGGTCCCGAAAATGTATATAACATGCGTTATCAGTACTCGTACTGTACGGTATATTGAATCATCCGTGTATTGTCAAATGCAGTATTAACTAAGTATTTTGATTATTTAATTGCGACTGAACACCTCTTAATTATTCCCAATCAAATTATTACCTGTAAACCTGCTCCCTCAAGCTAGGTAGACAGGCCACGCGAGGCGTCGCTCGCGGTCAAGTTGAATGGATCGTCCGTCCGGTCATGCCGAGTGACGTGATAAGCATTCATGTCTTGTCAAAACAATCCACAGGTGTCCCAATTAGTGATAGTTAATTTTGCAGGTATCGAATAAGTTTTGTAGTAATTAAATACGACTCGGCAATTTAAAAGCAGACATATTGATGATCTGACCTAATTTTACCAACATATATAGACCTATTTTTTCAGTAGCCCTTTCGTATTTTCAATATATATTAAACGGACCATTCATTAAAGTTAACTATCGATAAATTTTGATTCAAATAAAACATATAACCACGCGGAGACTCAACATCAACATTTCTTATACAAGCAAGTTTATATATTTTGTCACAAATAAAAGTGTGCTGTTTTGGGCCTATAGCTACACAATGGCCGACCAGCTTTGCCATTAATACAGTAACGTAGTAGCGATCATGAAATGAAAAAAGTTTAATAATCAATCAATATTAAATTAGATAAAATACTATTATTTTACCAGGGATTGACACTAACTTAATCACCTTGACAGACCGCCGGGCTGCCAAGTTTAGGAATGAGGCAGCCCGGGCTTCCAAAGAAGATGTCCCTCTTTGGGGATTTGGGGGCATATGTCCCTCAAGTCCTTACCCCAACAAGGAGGAAAAAATTGAATATTCCAGGTGCAGTTTACTGCATGCTAGTTCATTCTGAGTATAAAAATATTACATCTTGCACCAAAGGGTTTCATGAAAAAAATATTTGAAGTAAATGAAGAAAACTTTTGCTAGACATTATACATTTGACTGAAAATGTTGGCAGCCCACAGGGCTGCTGGTCTGGATATTCTGGCAGCCCGACCAGATTCCAGGCAGCCCAGGGCTGCCGGGCTACTGTTAGTGTCAATCCCTGTTTACCATGATTAAACTAGTTCCATGGTTACGCATGTGTTGAGAGATTTTGTTGATCCTGTCTATATTACATTTACAATTGTGTCTACATTCATTGGTGAGTGTTAGATTGACCCGATATGTCATAATTACATCTAGTTCCATTAGATGTTGGAGATTTGTTGATCCTATTTATATATTTACATATTGTGTTACTGTCATTGTTAGGTAATCTGAGACAAAGTCTCAGTTGACCTATTGCAATATCGCCTTTTGTCCGGCATCGTCCATAGTCCGTCCGTCGTAAACAATTTACTTTTTCGTCTTCTTTTAATTCCAAAACCGCTAAACCAAAGTTCATGAAATTTGGCAGGAAGCTTCAGTGATCAATTGCAAAACAAATTGTGAATTACAGTAAAACTCGGATAAGTCGAAGTCGACGGGACCAAGCAAAATATTCGACTTATCCGATGGTTCGACTTATCCGTGTTTGTATACGGAGACAAAACCCAACTATCATCGGTTGTATGCAGAACAAGTGCTTGCATGATAAGATAGTCGAAAATAAGCAATACATAATAACAAAGAAATTAATTAATTGTACATGATAACAATTATTCCTTTATCTAATAAACAATAGTGTGCACAGTTACAGATAAAAACAAAGTTCATGCGTAAAATAGTCTTTGACATAGACACACGATTTACACATACACGGGAGTCGCAAATGACAGCATAATATTCTATGAAAACGTTACATATATTATAAGAATATAAATGTATATATTGTACTCATATTATCTATCTTTAAATCCGTTTATATTGTTCTCCAATTTAACAATATTAAACAATAAACAGTCCGGGAAAATTGATCGACCGTACGCGTGCTGATTTTGTATCAAAGGTGAAGGCCGCGGTCAGTGTTTTATCGGCTGCATAATCATGCATTGCCACAATCTTTTGAACAGAGTAAAAACATTCCGCATATCATTGTTACTATTGCATCGTCGTATTCAGAATTTAGGCATATATAGATAAATCAATGACAGACAGGTATTTTTCTTTGCATTTTTCGATGGAAGATATGTAATTTATCGTCTACCTTTTCCTTATTGCATCAAAACAGTAAACAGAACACATCGGTTTGTAGACTAAAACGTGCACATTTTATTCTTAGTTATGTATACCTGAACGTTTTACTTCACCTGAGCACCTGTATAAACAATTGGATGATGCGTAACCGACAGCAGGAAACTAATAATAGGCTCTGTTTACACCGTTACGGGTGATCGGTCACACTCGGTCAATCAGACGAGGCCAGCAAATTTTACTTGAGACAGCATGACGCCTCAATGTTCGACACAAAAATGGAAATTTTGGTATAGTTTAGAAGGGAGGGACCACAAAATATATTCGACACAACCGCAGTATTCGATTCAACAGTGTTCGAGTCATCCGTGCTTAATTTACTAAGATAAAGAAGGGAAAAAATCGGGACCGAACGAAACGTTCGACTCATCCGATGTATTCGATTCAACCGTGTTCGACACAAGTGAGTTTTACTGTATATGGTTCCCATCCCTCAAAAGCCTGAGGTGCGAGCCAAAAAGTGTCAAATTAACGAAAATTTCAAAAATCTTCCTCTCAAGACCTAGATAAGGTCGACTCAAATACTCTTCAAAGATCGAAGTAGATGGAAGGGTCTTAAGGTGCTTTAACAAAAGTGTGAATTTCATGACAATTACATTTGCCTCTAGGAAGGGGATACAATTTACTATACTGATTATACAAGGCAATCTCATTTTTGACCGTCATTTGTTTGATTTCTATTGCAATTCATTCTAACTACGTTAACATTACCAGCATGGGATGACAGCCTGATGGTATACACATGTTGGCCCTGACTGACCCCCAGGGGCTTATGGGCGGGGCCAAAAACTGTCAAATTAACTTAAATAGTTCAAAACTCAGGTGACCGATAAAGCCTATAAACTATGTATATAATGTCATGGTATTTATCTGGTACTTCAGGATTTCATACCCTTTTCTTTTTAAACTGAAACTAGTCTAATTGGTGTGAAAATGAAATTGATATAATATTCATGTACAATTGACCCTTGTAATCTTGAAGTCAATGGGGCCTAAAACTTGAGATATACTGTGTATTTGAGATAATCGAGTATGTCATACATAGATTTCATTCTATGAGGACTATATATTTACCTCGAGTTAAGCAGTGTGTTCGAGTTATCAGAGTTTGAAATAATGAGGTTGGATTGTAATTTTTTTTTACTTATTTATTTATTGTTGATTTGTTGATCCTAATATTTGTTTACATTTTTTGTATAACAATTTACTTTTACCTAGACAAAACTTGTCTTATTGATGTGAAAATTAGACTTAGGTAACTTTTGTATCTTTTTAGAATTATACATAATTAACATGTAATGAGGATTGTATCAGGTGCAGTTATAATACACCTGTCGGTGATATCCATTGTCCCAGCTCTCCAGAATTATATATAATTATCATGTAATAAGGATTGTATCAGGTGTAGTTATAATACACCTGTAGGTGATATCTATTGTTCCAGCTCTCCAGAATTATACATAATTAACATGTAATGAGGATTGTATCAGGTGCAGTTATAATACACCTGTCGGTGATATCCATTGTCCCAGCTCTCCAGAATTATACATAATTAACATGTAATGAGGATTGTATCAGGTGCAGTTATAATACACCTGTCGGTGATATCCATTGTCCCAGCTCTCCAGAATTATATATAATTATCATGTAATAAGGATTGTATCAGGTGTAGTTATAATACACCTGTAGGTGATATCTATTGTTCCAGCTCTCCAGAATTATACATAATTAACATGTAATATAAGGATTGTATCAGGTGTAGTTGTAATACACCTGTCGGTGATATCCATTGTCCCAGCTCTCCAGAATTATACATAATTAACAAGTAATAAGGATTGTATCAGGTGTAGTTATAATACACCTGTCGGTGATATCCATTGTTCCAGCTCTCCGTTAGTGATCAGTACTGTGAGTATTTACAAGTATATGTATTTTGATGGATCTTTGGGTAAAATACGACTAACATTAAACTCATAATTATGATTAAAATTATAACCAACACGTTTAAATGATAACTCTACAAAACCCGAGGTCCTGCTATTTGGTCTCTGTAAGTACTAGGATAGGGCAGAGTTTTCAAAATAACCATTCCATTGCTCAAATAATTATTGGGATTAGATTATGAAATTCAAAAACATCGAAAAAGTTATAAAGTCAAACAAAAAATGATAATTAGGGTAATCCAGCTGTCAACTGTTGGATAGAAAATAGAACATAGCTGAAAATATGTACATCATATTGCTTCCTGGATGTAATTCCATGTACATGTAATTAGATGTACATGTGTCTATATCGTATATAGCTGTTGTTGTAAAAGTGCCTTAGTGGGAATGTTCAGCGAGGCTTTACATAAACTAGATAAACCGTTTAGGGCATGGTATTTTAAATATTAGATACAATTTATCATTATTGTTCATATGACATAAAGAGGAAAATGTCAGAAACATTAACCTACTTTTAAGGTAAATATAGATATTAGCTTTAATATAACTTCAGTATTATCGTAGCAATTATTCAACATTGTTTTGATGAAATTTTTTTTTTTTTTTTTTTTTTCATTTTTATTGACTCCTGATAGGGAATGATGATCACTTTATATTTATGTATTTTAATATATTTCTACACTGTTGTATTAACTGACATTTACCCTGAAAAATTGTGTTGTACTTCCATACTGTAATATGTTTGTCCAGGAATGTCTACATAACTCGGACATTAACCCTGACAGAATGTGTTGTACTTCCATACTGTAATATGTTTCTCCAGGAATGTCTACATAGCTCGGACATTAACCCTGACAGAATGTGTTGTACTTCCATACTGTAATATGTTTGTCCAGGAATGTCTACATAACTCGGACATTAACCCTGACAGAATGTGTTGTACTTCCATACTGTAATATGTTTCTCCAGGAATGTCTACATAGCTCGGACATTAACCCTTACAGAATGTGTTGTACTTCCATACTGTAATATGTTTCTCCGGGAATTTCTTCATAAACTCGGACATTAACCTTGACAGAATGTGTTGTACTTCCATACTGTAACATATGTTTCTCCAGGAATGTCTACATCAACTCAGACATTAACCCTGACAGAATGTGTTGTACTTCCATACAGTAATATGTTTCTCACGGAATGTCTGCATAAACTCAGACATTAACCCTGGTAGAATGTATTGTATACTATGTTAAGTTTTGACAAATGTTTTCTTGAAGTCAAATAACTCTTAGTGTAATGTTTAAATTTTGTTATGTTTCTAGATATATAATTCGTATTTAGAGTTGTCTATGAAGCAGTTATTGAACTATGTACACATTGATAGTTTTGTTAAAGAACTGACAGGTTAATAAATGCATGAAGAATTTGACGTGTTCCGTTGTTAATAAAATTTCCGTATTGGGACTCAGATTATTATGTATGCATAAAAAAATCTTGCTCTAATGTTAGACAGGTCTTACCTTCAAAGCCTCCATTGATGTTTTCAAATGACGACTGTACGTATCCACAATCCGTATGAAATGGCCATCTGATGATAGATTGCTGGCCAAATCCCTCAATAATTTTTGAAGGATCTAATTCTCAGAAATCAACATAATACCCTTTTTGAAATTTTTCCTTGTAACTTCTCCTTGGTACTTACTGATGTTTAATTATTTTGAGACTGGTCAGAATCCAATATGGATGACAGGTGCCATCTTGGATTTTGAGAGTTAAAGTTTGTCTCCCTTGAAAAATGTGAAACTGTATAAATTGTGTAATGGGAGCATTTTCTCAGTGTGTTTTTTTCGGTTTTACTCCAACAAGGGAAAGTGTAACTCCATCGGGACTATTTAACCAAATATCAGCACCCTACAATTATAAAGTGATGTGGTAATAGCATTCAACAATTGCACAAAAAAAAATTGTAAGAATCTTTCTCGGCAAACACTTACAGCAGGAACACACCCCTCAATCTAGCAGCATTACCATTAATTATCTATACGCAGCCAGTTATGTTTCAGATCAAGTCCATTTTGGCTTAAAGGAGGAGCAGCATCTTAAAGCAAGATTTCAGCCAAGTTCCCATTTTCGGGGCATGCCCTTCTGTCTCAATGGGTGGGACAAGCCTCATCTATATCAATTGGTGATTTCCCTTCCGCAATGATGTTTCATGCTAAATATTGTTGTAATCAATTAAGGCATTAATGAGGAGTAGCATTTTAAAGCAATATTTATAAGTGCTCCTTTATGATCGTCTATGTATATATATACCGATAGCTAGCTTATAGATTAGTAATATATTATTTTTTTTGTATGAATACCTTTATATATATAGTATTTATATATCAAACATATTGCAGTATAAATACATAATTTTATGTATAGTTCCAGTATGATCTTGCATTATATTAGCTTTAAACAGTGTTCTCTTCATAAATTAAATGTATCGATCCATATAATTTTGGATGTAATTCAGACTTTATTGATACATTTATTTCATAGGTTGCATAGATTCTATACGATTATTTAAATGTATATTTGTAAACGCTTCATTATCATTATTGTTATGGTGATATTTTTCATTTTATTCTGAATAAATGTCAAGAACTGGGTCCTTAATGTTTCTTTCTTATTCTTCCACAAATTATGTACTGAAGGCCACGTGGTCAATATTTGAAGCTTTTGTTAGAGTTACCTCCCTTCGTACACACGTTACACTTTCAGAACGGAGAACGTAAATCAGCACTAATCAGGTTGGCGAAGAATCTTTTAAGTGTCATAATTAATGTTGCCATGCATTTATCTCGACATTTAAGGGTGTTTTGGGTAGGTATATGGTGTTTTTAGGTGGTTTTTGAGTGTTTGAGTGTATTTTTTGTATAAATCGTCGCGCCACCCGTGGTTGTAAAATCTCATTAACTTCTCCAGTTACCATGTTTACAACTGTCAGAACTGTATACACAAACAAACTGGCATTTAATGTAGATTAAATAATGAAAATTTTGGTACAGATACAAAGACTTTTTATGCAGATTCATGAGAGGAAATTTTCACTAGTCAGTGACATGGAGTAGCTAGGCCTGATCTGAAAACTACTAGCCCCGGGCGTTGGTCTAGACTCTAGTGGAATTGTACACCCTGTGTGAATCGACCTTGGGTAATTACTGAATATGACGTCACTATATATATCAGTTTGACCATGCGCTAAATAGCCTCGTTCGGGCGAATATTTACTTCCTCGATCGAGTCAAACTCGGGGTCTGGAGAAAATGCCAAAACGAAAGAAACCACGAAAGTTCTCAAGTATAATCCAAACTCAACAGGTAATCATGAAATTACGTCAATTATATTTTTTGTAAAAGTACCTCACATATACTTGTATGGGTCTGTTGTAATCTTGGCGACAAATATTAGCCAAGACAGACACACACCAGTAACAATTTAGCAACAGGAAAGGTTCATGATTTGCAGTTTTATAAGTTCATGATTTTATGTATCTAGATCTAGAGCTTTGCTTACTTATGCATTGGCGCGAATCCTTGGCAGTATATTCATGTTATTGTAAATTCTAGTACATTAGAACAATGAAAAATCAGTGTAGTTTGTAAAATCAGAAGCGAAAGTAGACACTAGGGTATTTCCGATGAGTCATTAGGCCTACCACGGGACATACCCGTTCAAAGCCGCATCACTTCTAAATGTTAACCGTATAGCATTGCGCCGAAAAACGGCTTCGATTTTAAACAATCAGAAATTATGCAATTGTGAATAATTTGACGATATCTACAAACGTATATTAAATAAAAAATAAAGCCAAATTAGTGCAAAACCATTGTATGTGTTTGCTATTATAATGACATGAGGGACTATATTAAATTATTAATCCTTCTGGAAGTTTCGGCTGTTCCGGTATTTGAACCTGATGACGTCAGTGATAGGGGAAAATTTAAACGCTACAGAAAATAAAAAAAATTATGAATGTAAATATGAGCAATGAACTGTTACCAAATAATGGTAGTAGACTCTATACACTAACGGGCGACATTCTATTTATCTGTCACCCAAATTGTATTCATATCGACTGTTTACTACCATTTGGTAACAGTTCAATACTTAATTCTTTACATACCTGTTGAAAATGGACCCCGTTGAATAGTGAACCACATAAAAGTATTTAACTTTTAATCGACGACCCAAATAATGACCTTTTGTATAACTTATCACTGTTATAAGATATGCATATGAAATGTATATACGACATTGGTCCACACTAATTAATAATTTGACCTGTGACCTTTGGTGACCCATATAATGACCTTTGGTAAGTATTTAAGTTGTAATATGGTATGCATATGAAATGCATATGATATTGATTGACATTGATTAATAATTTTACTTTTGACCTTTGCTATAATTATAACTCATCACTGTTATTAGATGTTCATATGACATGTACACCATATGGATTGACATTGATCATGATAACCAATTTAACCTTTCAACTTTGATGACCCAGATAATGACCTTTTGTATAATTTGTCACTGTTATAAGATATCCATATGAAATGTTTACAACATTGGTCCACATTAATAAAGAATTTGACCTGTGACCTTTGGTAACCCATATAATGACCTTTGGTATATAATCAAACTGTAATATGATATGCATATGAAATTAATACGATATTGATCGATATTTATTACCTTTGACTTTGGTGACCCGTATGATGACATTCGGTATAACTTATGACTGATATCAGTTATGCATATTTGTAACATGTGCACGATATTGATCGACATTGATTGACGATGTGACCTAGTGACCTTTGGTATATCTTCAAACTAAATCTATTCATTATAGAGTCTATTATATTTATGATATTAAACAACCCTTGGGTTCTCTTATAGTATTTGATTTCATACAGTGGAATTTGCTTACATGCATATTATTTTTAGCTCACCTGCCAGAAAGGCAAGCGAGCTAATGCTGTGATGCTCAGTCCGTCTGTTCGTCAAAAACATACAAAGCAAAAGAACATTAATACTAATAATATGGACAAAATGTACATGTTATATGATTATAGATTTTTGAGTTAAGATATATTAATAGTCACATTAAGTGTTTGGCACTAAAAATAACAAGGTCTTGGTTTTTCTAAATTTCATTTGTTTTGAACGGATTGTGTTAGTAGTAGTCCTAGCAGATATCAAAAGTTCTGGTGGTATCCTCTTCCACTGCATTTGGTGGCTACATCTGTCCATAAATTTACAGAAGTACACGCAGCATTCCTTGTCACAGTAAAATTTTGATAATGATGTGGGGCAGTTGCCAGGTACTGACCGTAGGTCGGTAGTTTTTCTCCGGGTACTCCTGTTTTCCTCCACCTCCAAAACCTGGCACGTAGACTGCAGGCCGTTAAACAAAAACAAACTAAACCTTAACAATAATCTAAACCCCAAAAAAGATGGCTGACATGAAGTCATCTTGGATTTTGACAATTCAAGTTTGTTATCGCTATTTCTTGAAAAGAACTACTTTCTTAAACTACTGGTTATAGCTTCCCCTGGTCCCTAGCTGCGTAACTTTTTGATTAGGAAAGCAAATTAAAATGGCTGATAGGTGGCCATCTTGGAGTTTGATCATTTGTAAGTTTGTTAAAGCGATTTCTTGAAAAGTATTAGAGGAATATTTCCACAAAGAATGTGTTATTTAGTAATGTTATTCACTCTTTTATATGTTTGAAGTCATCAGCTCATTACGCTTGCTACCTGCAAGGGGAGGTAACTCGTACACACTCTAGTTGATGACACATTAGAAAGTCATCTCAAGCTCTTGGGTTGATAATTATATATTACATGGCCCTCAACCGTCGATTACTGTTTTTAGTCTCAAATTTTCCAATTGGCAATTGATAAGTGAATTCTCTGATTGAAAATAGAATACTTCTGATCTGATTGGTTCTGACGTCATTTTCAAGAAATAGGCCTGCAAAAATGGCCATGCTTTTTAGATTGCTTATGAGGGAACCTAATGTTAGCTTGTTTCCATAATAGATTCCGATAGCAAGAGAGGTAAATGCATGGTTTAGATTTGTTGATAATGAAATTCCTGTACACCATATTGATTGACATTGATCATGATAACCAATTTAACCTTTCAACTTTGATGACCCAGATAATGACCTTTTGTTTAATTTGTCACTGTTATAAGATATCCATATGAAATGTTTACAACATTGGTCCACATTAATAAAGAATTTGACCTGTGACCTTTGGTGACCCATATCAGAGACCTATATACTAGGGATTTGCAACAAGCTCTTTGGCTTACCAAACGTCACCGCGGAGCGGAAGTTCGGGTAATTTATCCCATAGTGCATTGCTGCTCCTACTGTTTAGACGCCATATTGATGGTACGCCTGAAACACGGTCAGCTTTATGACAGCTCATAGAAGACTATTGTCCGATAACAAATCACGGGAATCAAACGTAAGTGCAATTATTTTTATGTAAACTGATGTTTCAAACGTATTCCGTCGTACTTTATGTTCGGAAGACTGCACATGTGACCGTTCTTTTCACGGCGATTACCACGCTGGTTAGCTTATGTCTGGTGTTAAAGACGATGCAACATGGTTTTAGTTTACTTGTTAAACTCCTTTTTTATTTATTGACCAATTTCAAAATGGTTTTCAAATAATTGTTGCTCGATAGTTACTGTATCGCGTTTAGTCAAATTTGTTGTGTAATTCATTGTAAATATATTGTTATTACCCAGTGAAAATACGTAAACAAAACAAATTATGGTTATACTGTGAATGGCTGGTGTTAAGGACAGTGCTACATGGTTTCAGTTTATATAATTAACTCCTTTTTTATTTATTGACCAATTTCAAAATGGTTTTCAAATAATTGTTGCTCGATAGTTTCTGTATCGTGTTTAGTCAAATTTGTTGTGTAATTCATTGTGAATATTTAGTTATTGCCCAGTGAAAATAAGTAAACAAAACAAATTATGGTTATACTGTGAATGGCTGGTGTTAAGGACAGTGCTACATGGTTTCAGTTTATATAATTAACTCCTTTTTTATTTATTGACCAATTTCAAAATGGTTTTCAAATAATTGTTGCTCGATAGTTACTGTATCGCGTTTAGTCAAATTTGTTGTGTAATTCATTGTGAATATTTAGTTATTGCCCAGTGAAAATAAGAAGACAAAACAAATTATGGTTATACTGTGAATGGCTGGTGTTAAGGACAGTGCTGCATGGTTTCAGTTTATATAATTAACTCCTTTTTTATTTATTGACCAATTTCAAAATGGTTTTCAAATAATTGTTGCTCGATAGTTACTGTATCGCGTTTAGTCAAATTTGTTGTGTAATTCATTGTCTTTAATATCATATTTATAATTAGATTAGTGATTTGATAGCTATAATCTGTAGAATTTTATATAGTATAATCATGACTTCTGTTAACATTGATCTCATGAATAATAAAGCCATTATTGAAAGAAATGCATTAATTGAAACTAATTGAAAAAAGCATAAATCAGTCTAATGTAAATTAAATTAAATATTATACTTTTTGTAAATTATTTAGTGTTTCAAAACCGATATTTGATACAGAATTGCAGGGATTGATCGAGGAATGAGTGTGTTGGAATATAATAGCTATGATATCTTTTGCACTTAGCAAAACATTAAATACTGCGGTATATATTTTATTGTATTGTGTGGGAAATTAATAAAATCAAAAGGTTTTATATATATTTTTGCCCCATTATGACTGATATATATACACCCCCCCCCCCCCCCCCCCCCCCAACCTTTGGGGCATTGATCACACCTCACCTTTGATAAAAACATTAACACCTGGTCATGGGGCATCTCCTAATAAACTCAAAGGGGGGTCCATTCTGAATATATGTAGAGTATATACCTGTATGTACCTGTACTTCTGGGTCTACAGAAAAAAATATTGTCATGGTGATCACCTGGGCTCCCCCACTCCATCCAAACCATAGGGACATTGGCCACACCTTTATTACCTTTGAGATATACATGAATCAACAGGTGTGTCTCATTGTCAACACCTGTCCTGAGGCTGGCCATGTCCATCTCCCCAAAATACTAGAGTTCACTAAAGGCATGCTGTGCAGTATACAATCTAAATATTTACCTGTACTCTGGAAGACAAAAATCCCTCAGGTGTGTCCTCATTCCCTAATTAAACTTAAATGGGTCCATTCATATTTAGATATATATGTTTTTAGGTTAATTTTGAATTTACGAATCTGTTTAATCAACATTTGGGGCATATGAATTTACTGCAGGGTATTTGAAATTTGAATGTTTCAAATTTAAATCTTATAGAAGCTTCTCTGCCTATTCTATACCATAATGTATCAATACTTATTAAACTTGATTTTTTTTTCAGAAAGCCAAAGAAGAAAAGATCTACCATTGGTACATGACCTAAGCACTATCAAAGTTTTCAATACTAAATAATAAAATATTATCAATCATCAAACATGACAGTGGTTTTTTTTTCATTTTACTTAAGACCTTTGCTATAGCATTTCTCTAATAAACAGGAAATATCTCCAAAAAAAGATAAAAGGCATAGTTTTAATGCTGGTTTTTATACTGTAAAACTGCTGGTGAAATAAATCAACGAATCACTGGTCTAGTGGTTGGTGCAGATGAGCTCTAAGGCCTATTGGTATATAAGATATATAACATTAAACAACTACAGATGTGTACAGGAGAGTGTTACATACATGTACATGAAAACTGTTCAATATAAAATTATCTACACTAATAAATTTTGTCTTTTGCAAGCCAAGTATAGATATCAACCTAAATTTGACAACTCTCTAACATTATTAACATATCATAGTTGGATTAATTTAAAAAACAGAATGTCTTTTGTAGTAATATTGTTTTATACATTTTACCCTCAGACCTGTATATAATGGACATATCAAAATAAAATGAAACTCATCCTCAATGTCACACAAATCACAATTGTTACAGGTTCTATTTCTTTGGGTAATATTATTATGTCTACCTATTTCTATATTTAATTTGTGTGAGGATGCTCCACATACATTTATATTTAGTTTCTATAGGTTTGAAACTGTACACAGTGGCTATCTATCAGATATCGATATATAATCTACCTTTCGACGAACTAGATATATGTTAACATGTTTTGTTTTGTAACATCGGTCAATATCTGCTCAATGCTTTTAAAAGCATAGTCTACTGATGAATTAGAATAAAACATGTACTCAATACCTAAAGCGGCTAATTCATTCTTAATGTCACATATCCACATGTCATTCTCATTTACCATCTCATCAAGACATGTTTTCAATACCAGATTATCCGACTGTTTCACCAATATTTGAACACTCTTAATTTTCTCATAATAGTTAATGGTAATCTACCCAATTCACAAATAAACGAAGTTATTGCAAGTTGATTTAGGCACCTTATTAAGTTAAGTATTTTTTTACAGAATTTCTTATGTACGCTTTCGACATCCGGTGCTTTATGAAATCCCCATATTTCCAATGCATAACGTAAAATACTATTTACATACGAATCAAAAATAGAACAATAAGTTTCTACATTCAAGCAATGATTTCTAAGAGAAGTTGTCAGAGAAAATAAAGCTTTTCTGCCTTGTTCTGCAAAATGTTTTTGTGTTTTGTAAAACTTCCCATTGTAGTTGAACAGCATACCCAAGTATTTAAAACTGTCAACAATTTCTATATTGTCATTATTATTCATTATTATATTTCCCTGGCTCATTATTTCTTATTTGTCCACAATTTCTAAACACCATGATTTTAGTTATATCAACATTGACCTCCAGATTCCATTTTATGGTATATGCATATAAAGAATCCAACATAATTTGTAAATCTTCTGGGCAGTTAACAAATAAAGCCATGTCGTCGGTATACATTAGCAAGAAAAGATCAAGCATCTGTAATTCAATACTTGGACAGTTGTCATAAATAAAGTGTATTTAGATACAAAGAAAATAACACAGGTGATTATATTTCCCCTTGTAAGAGTCCGGTATAATTAGGGAAGCACTGACTGAAGTCAGTATCACTATCGAAAATATAAGAATCGTCGTCAGTATATTTCTCTATACATCTAAATTTAGATCATCGTCTAATGGCAGAAAATCGGACGACATTTTCCATATGTTCTATATGAATCTTTAACGGAAAAATGGTGCTTTTTTCGGTTAGACACTACTTAAATATCGTTGTTCACATCTGTCGATATACATTACAGTGCATAGGTATAACTATCGCCAGTGTGAAGTTATCTCGGCCAAACGCGGTGACACATGTGCACAGACAGTCATCGCCATCTCTTGGCACGGCACATGTCACTAATATAAACAACTCCGATATCCACCTATTGCGCAGCCGCAGCGCTTGGTCTCGCTAGATCTCGTGCTAAATATACCTCCGGTTATGAGAACAATAGGTGAGCTCGTGACTCTGCGAGAAAAGCGGTTGTTGCGAATCCCTAGTATATAGGTCTCTGCCCATATAATGACCTTTGGTATATAATCAAACTGTAATATGATATGCATATGAAATTAATACGATATTGATCTTTGTTATCACATTTATGTACGTGTATCGTTGTCATATTTCAGAAACAGATATTTGATAATCTTGCATTATTTTAGCTTTAAACAGTGTTCTCTTCATAAATTAAATGTATCGAACCATATAATTTCGGATGTAATTCAGACTTTATTGATACATTTATTTCATAGGTTGCATAGATTCTATACGATTATTTAAATGTATATTTGTAAACGCTTCATTATCATTATTGTTATGGTGATATTTTTCATTTTATTCTGAATAAATGTCAAGAACTGGGTCCTTAGTGTTTCTTTCTTATTCTTCCACAAATTATGTACTGAAGGCCACGTGGTCAATATTTGATGCTTTTGTTAGAGTTACCTCCCTTCGTACACACGTTACACTTTCAGAACGGAGAACGTAAATCAGCACTAATCAGGTTGGCGAAGAATCTTTTAAGTGTCATAATTAATGTTGCCATGCATTTATCTCGACATTTAAGGGTGTTTTGGGTAGGTATATGGTGTTTTTAGGTGGTTTTTGAGTGTTTGAGTGTATTTTTTGTGTAAATCGTCGCGCCACCCGTGGTTGTAAAATCTCATTAACTTCTCCAGTTACCATGTTTACAACTGTCAGAACTGTATAGACAAACAAACTGGCATTTAATGTAGATTAAATCAGAGACATATATACACAGAGATTGGCAGCTCTCTATTTGCCCTTGTGTTTACATAGTGGCCCCTGACCTTCCCACAATCCTTTGCGGTCGCTCGGTTCAGTCTTCACTAGACGCCATATTGGAGAAAACTTGAAAACCAGACACATAATTATCGATAATTTCTATTTGAAATCATCACCTAGATCCAATTATGTGCTTTAATTTTATTAATATCAAAGTGCAGAAGTGTCATCAATATGCAATATATCACAATTTGCTGTCCAAGTGTTTGTATTTTGAGTATGAAAGTCAAGCACAACGCAGGAAAGATCGGAGGGAATCTCCAATTTTCGAAAAGTGTCTATGGGGTTTTCGAGAATACGGATAAATGACAACAATGTGCATGATAATCAAGACCACATTCCATAAGTATGATAGTTTTTGGTTAATGTGGTAGCTTTTGAAGTGGCCTACATAAAACAATGTGCTTTTTGTGTGCGTTTAAAATTGACGATGTTTTGGTCGGACGTAATGGCTGCTTAATTACAAAACTTGGACATGTCATATAGGACCCAATGGATTTTAGAAAATACGGATAATGGCAACAATGTGCATGATCAATAAGACTATATCCCATAAGTATGATAGTTTTTGGTTAATGTGGTAACTTTTGTAGTGGCCTAAATAAAACGATGTGCTTTTTGTGTGCGTTTAAAATTGACGATGTTTTGGTCTGACGTAATGGCGGCTTAATTACAAAATTGGACATGTCGAATAGGACCTAATGGATTTTCGAAAATACGGATAAATGACAACAATATGCATGATCAATAAGACTATATCCCATAAGTTTGATAGTTTTTGGTTAATGTGGTAACTTTTGAAGTGGCCAAAATAAAACTATGTGCTTTTTGTGTGCGTTTAAAATTGACGATGTTTTGGTCTGACGTAATGGCGGCTATTTACAAACTTGGACATGTCGAATAGGACCCAATGGATTTTAGAAAATACGGATAAATGGCAACAATGTGCATGATCAATAAGACTATATCCCATAAGTATGATAGTTTTTGGTTAATGTAACTTTTGTAGTGGCCTAAATTAAACGATGTGCTTTTTGTGTGCGTTTAAAATTGACGATGTTTTGGTCTGACGTAATGGCGGCTATTTACAAACTTGGACATGTCGAATAGGACCCAATGGATTTTAGAAAATACGGATAAATGGCAACAATGTGCATGATCAATAAGACTATATCCCATAAGTATGATAGTTTTTGGTTAATGTGGTAACTTTTGTAGTGGCCAAAATAAAACGATGTGCTTTCTGTGTGTATTTAAAATGACGATGTTTTGGTCTGACGTAATGGCGGATTAACCAGAACATGTCGAATAAGTTCCAATACTACGATACACACATGCGCATAGCCCGATTTACCTGCGCTCGCGTGTGTTTGATAGGAGACAGGACGCTCTCGATAAGGGATATGCTTGAGTGGTCACGAATAAAGGGAAACACTATGTGTACGGGGAAATAGCGATGTTACTTATCTCTCTGTATATATGTCTCTGATTAAATAATGAAAATTTTGGTACAGATACAAAGACTTTTTATGCAGATTTATGAGAGGAAATTTTCACTAGTCAGTGACATGGAGTAGCTAGGCCTGACCTGAAAACTACTAGCCCCGGGCGTTGGTCTAGACTCTAGTGGAATTGTACACCCCTGTGTGAATCGACCTTGGGTAATTACTGAAGATGACGTCACTATATATATCAGTTTGACCATGCGCTAAATAGCCTCGTTCGGGCGAATATTTACTTCCTCGATCGAGTCAAACTCGGGGTCTGGAGAAAATGCCAAAACGAAAGAAACCACGAAAGTTCTCAAGTATAATCCAAACTCAACAGGTAATCATGAAATTACGTCAATTATATTTTTTGTAAAAGTACCTCACATATACTTGTATGGGTCTGTTGTAATTTTGGCGACAAATATTAGCCAAGACAGACACACACCAGTAACAATTTAGCAACAGGAAAGGTTCATGATTTGCAGTTTTATAAGTTCATGATTTTATGTATCTAGATCTAGAGCTTTGCTTACTTATGCATTGGCGCGAATCCTTGGCAGTATATTCATGTTATTGTAAATTCTAGTACATTAGAACAATGAAAAATCAGTGTAGTTTGTAAAATCAGAAGCGAAAGTAGACACTAGGGTATTTCCGATGAGTCATTAGGCCTACCACGGGACATACCCGTTCAAAGCCGCATCACTTCTAAATGTTAACCGTATAGCATTGCGCCGAAAAACGGCTTCGATTTTAAACAATCAGAAATTATGCAATTGTGAATAATTTGACGATATCTACAAACGTATATTAAATAAAAAATAAAGCCAAATTAGTGCAAAACCATTGTATGTGTTTGCTATTATAATGACATGAGGGACTATATTAAATTATTAATCCTTCTGGAAGTTTCGGCTGTTCCGGTATTTGAACCTGATGACGTCAGTGATAGGGGAAAATTTAAACGCTACAGAAAATTAAAAAATTATGAATGTAAATATGAGCAATGAACTGTTACCAAATAATGGTAGTAGACTCTATACACTAACGGGCGACATTCTATTTATCTGTCACCCAAATTGTATTCATATCGACTATTTACTACCATTTGGTAACAGTTCAATACTTAATTCTTTACATACCTGTTGAAAATGGACCCCGTTGAATAGTGAACCACATAAAAGTATTTAACTTTTAATCGACGACCCAAATAATGACCTTTTGTATAACTTATCACTGTTATAAGATATGCATATGAAATGTATATACGACATTGGTCCACACTAATTAATAATTTGACCTGTGACCTTTGGTGACCCATATAATGACCTTTGGTAAGTATTTAAGCTGTAATATGGTATGCATATGAAATTTATATGATATTGATTGACATTGATTAATAATTTTACTTTTGACCTTTGCTATAATTATAACTCATCACTGTTATTAGATGTTCATATGACATGTACACCATATTGATTGACATTGATCATGATAACCAATTTAACCTTTCAACTTTGATGACCCAGATAATGACCTTTTGTATAATTTGTCACTGTTATAAGATATCCATATGAAATGTTTACAACATTGGTCCACATTAATAAATAATTTGACCTGTGACCTTTGGTGACCCATATAATGAACTTTGGTATATAATCAAACTGTAATATGATATGCATATGAAATTAATACGATATTGATCTTTGTTATCACATTTATGTACGTGTATCGTTGTCATATTTCAGATACAGATATTTGATAATCTTGCATTATTTTAGCTTTAAACAGTGTTCTCTTCATAAATTAAATGTATCGATCCATATAATTTCGGATGTAATTCAGACTTTATTGATACATTTATTTCATAGGTTGCATAGATTCTATACGATTATTTAAATATATATTTGTAAACGCTTCATTATCATTATTGTTATGGTGATATTTTTCATTTTATTCTGAATAAATGTCAAGAACTGGGTCCTTAGTGTTTCTTTCCTATTCTTCCACAAACTATGTACTGAAGGCCACGTGGTCAATATTTGAAGCTTTTGTTAGAGTTACCTCCCTTCGTACACACGTTACACTTTCAGAACGGAGAACGTAAATCAGCACTAATCAGGTTGGCGAAGAATCTTTTAAATGTCATAATTAATGTTGCCATGCATTTATCTCGACATTTAAGTGTGTTTTGGGTAGGTATATGGTGTTTTTAGGTGGTTTTTGAGTGTTTGAGTGTATTTTTTGTATAAATCGTCGCGCCACCCGTGGTTGTAAAATCTCATTAACTTCTCCAGTTACCATGTTTACAACTGTCAGAACTGTATACACAAACAAACTGGCATTTAATGTAGATTACGAATAATGAAAATTTTGGTACAGATACAAAGACTTTTTATGCAGATTTATGAGAGGAAATTTTCACTAGTCAGTGACATGGAGTAGCTAGGCCTGACCTGAAAACTACTAGCCCCGGGCGTTGGTCTAGACTCTAGTGGAATTGTACACCCCTGTGTGACATCCCCACAAAAATCGACCTTGGGTAATTACTGAATATGACGTCACTATATATATCAGTTTGACCATGCGCTAAATAGCCTCGTTCGGGCGAATATTTACTTCCTCGATCGAGTCAAACTCGGGGTCTGGAGAAAATGCCAAAATGAAAGAAACCACGAAAGTTCTCGTGTATAATCCAGACTCAACAGGTAATCATGAAATTACGTCAATTATATTTTTTGTAGCAACAGGAAAGGTTCATGATTTGCAGTTTTATAAGTTCATGATTTTATGGATCTAGACTCCTTATTTTAATGAATGAATGACATTGTTGAAGATATTTAAAATTGAATTTATAATTGTTATGAACACAAAAAAATATAAATTTTCATAAGTGTCAACTTTGTACTTTGTTAACAGTCACCATTCTGGTTTGTTTCTGTCTAGTAAATTATTGGGAGTTTTGTAAAATATAAACATACCCAATTTCTCTATTGTTTCAGATAATAGCTTAAAGTGTTGTGCCATGACCGTCTCATTTGACATTCTTGTCCTTCCACCATCGACTAGTTGGGGACTCTTCATCGATAATCTTGGATGCCGTGATAGAAAAGACCTAAACCATTTATTGGACGGACCGTTTCCTGATCCTGACAGTTGTCTGCCGCTTTTGGACACAATACCTCTGACAAATGATTTTATTACTTTCCGTGTTAAAGGCATAGCTCTGGCCTGACAGTATACTATATATGCCACTAATTGCTCCTCCTCTACTTTGCTTAACACCCGGACTGGATGGCCTTTCAATAATCCTTTTTGATGACGGGATATGGTCATGCGATTTATTTTATGTAGCTTCTCAAGACTTCTAATTGACTTCCCAGGCTTTGCATCTTCAATAGCTTGTTTCAGTTGATCCGGTGTGTATTTCTTATATTTTCCTGTTGAACAACATGTGTTTGCTAATAATTATTCAAATAAAATTTTAACTGTATTATTGTTGTAATTTTGTTTCTATTTCAGTAGGGGGGTTTGACGGCTTAAAGAATGTTGTCATTTTGTTTATACGTGATGATCGAGAACAATTTATAAGCTATTGCCTCTTGTTTGTTTCCATTAAAGATATGATATTTCCTTGAATACATCTTTATTTATGTCACTAAAATCAATATCAATTTCCCAAATTTCTTTGTAACTTTATCGTAACAGAATACCAGTTTAACTTGAAACAAAATAACTGGACATTCTTTAATTAAATATGATATTGGATAAAAAAATCAATCCTAAGTGTGTTATGGTTTTGCTCCCTGTGACATTCCTATAACAAGGAGTTTATTTTTTTTTTAAGAATGTAGGGTGGGTTTTTATCATAGGATTTCAAAACATGTTGTTCTTGTAGGCAAGTCCTTTTTAACAGTATTCAAAGATCCATTGCTGTGAAATTATTGCCGATATAATTGATACCAAGACAATGTTAAAAGAATGGTTAAGAAGGCGACTTATTTACCAACTATAGAGCAGTTTCAATAATGGGTAAAATAATGTTTGAATTTATACATATAGTTTCCATGACTAATGCATTGATCGTTTACATTTTGTCGCATTGGAGTCGTCTCCCTTGGATGGCCCTTGACCATGGCCAGGTCAAAGTCCGCTACAGATTGGTTGATATATATTGGAAGCTTACACGTATGCACCAAGTTGGGATAAAGTTGATATATATATATGACGCTTACACTGATATTATTATTTAATGTCATTAAAATTTGATATTCATTATACATACCAGAAAAACGTATTAAAAATTGAATCAGAATTGTGGGTTTCTCCAGGGACGTACAATAAGATATGTCTATATATGTCCCTGGTTTCTCTAAAAGAATACACAATTTAATATTAAAATATGTATAATTATAAATCAGAAGATTCGGAGTATTGTTTTGGTAATGGTCTGCAGCGACGTTTTTATTTAAAATTTTATTTCTTTTGATACAGAACGGACTTGTTTCCGGAATTAGTTAGGAGGGCACCTGCTTTTGTAAACGAATGCACCCATTTCTGTCATGCGCATTAGATCACTATGCAGTCAACTTATGAAAGATGGCGGAAGAATGTTTGGTTGGTCTAGCTGCGGTAATAAGACTCGTAACAGCTGTTGTTAGTCTTCTCTCAATTTAAACCTGAGTGAAATTTGATTTTATGGATTCGATTTTCTTTCCTCATCAATTTTCAATGGTATCGGTAATGATTTTTATGTTGAAAACGTACTGTCGCAGGGACGGTTATGTATAGGAAGCCAAAACGTCACCTTACTTACCCATTTTGAAAGCAGCTAACCAGGATACCAGGTGAGTCAGCAGCTGGATGCCATTGGAAAAATAACGTCAACAACACCGTAAATGACGTCACAGACGTTTATTTTTGCGGAATTCTTTCTCGCGACAATTAGAACCATTTTATTGAAAAGTGTCACATTCTGGGTACTGTCACAATTTGGGTACCCTGACCTTATAGCTTTGCTTACTTATGCATTGGCGCGAATCCATGGCAGTATATTCATGTCAATGAAAAATCAGTGTAGTTTGTAAAATCAGAAGCGAAAGTAGACACTAGGGTATTTCCGATGAGTCATTAGGTCTACCACGGGACTAGCTGCGATAACGTAGCTCTGGACGACGGACGGACAATTTCTGACAGATGCTCGTCGTCAGAGCTACGATTCCCTCCCATTGCTCGTAATGTAGCAAAACTGAACCTCGAAAATGCTACAAATAGCGGATATCGTTTAACTTTGGAGTAATAGTTCATATAATTAAACATTTCTAATACAATTTTGCAATGTATTAGCCTACCGTCTAATCAAGAAATCTTTAATTCGCATATTCTGATATCATACTGCTCGGAGTTGTCTCCGTGATCCGCCATGATACTTCTCAAAGAACTCTCGCGAGGATTCTAACCCAAATATGGAACCCGTGATCCATTTATGGATGAAGCTACTACGATAAATAAATACATAATCAGAGATATTTAACCACTCTTTTGGAACTCTTGTGAAGAAAGCGAATCTTACTTTGCGTAATTAAATAATTTCAGAATGAATTGACCTTCCTTACCGAGATATATGACTCCGAATCTGTTTTTCTGTTGAAATATCGCGGGAAACCTCATTAGCATCAATTTATTTTGATTTCCTTATAAGGAAATTGACCTTTACACTTGTATCAAAGATGGCGGTATGTTTGAACTGATGTCTCCGTGTGTCTTGCTCGTTTTGGATTTTACTATTTATTGTCAAACATTTGAAGTAATGTGCAGGTTTGTTGCTTGAATATTCATAACAGATACCAGAATCATCAATTTACATGTGTTTTTTTATCCGAGAAAAAATTTACCATTGCTAATGCTGCCCGATGTGAATCACATCGGGCCTTGCTACACTATCGGCAATGGGAGGGACTTCATACCCTACCGGAGAGCAGTGTAGGCAGGGTATGAATATTCGTTCTATCGACCCCCGTCTGCAGACAGCATCGTTGTGTCATCGCTTACGATGACATTATCTTTGTGTCAAGAGTTGGGCATGAGATTTGTTGTCAGACAGTGATATTGGTGTTATAGGTCTGAACAAGTTACTCAGAAACTGTTTTTGAAATACAAGTTTGAACTGATATTACCTCAGTATTAACTGTGATTGAAGTGCAATTTCTTTTTAGTATTTAATTACTTTATAGTACTGTTCAAGAACAAAGATAAGAAAAATACCTTAAAATCTTTGATTTAAAACATAGATGCAGCAAGTCATCCGTCCTTAATCCATATTTTATATCAGTGTCTTCATGTTGTTTACAAAGACATTTTAAAGCTTTAACATTGAAGTCCTGAATGGATCCATCTTTGATTTGAAATGGATGTTTTATTGTTTCGTTTTATATTTTGTTCAGTGTTTACACTTACATTGTATGTCTGTCTGTAGTCTAATTATTGTTTTATAGAAGATCATTATTTTTAATTTTGTGATATATTTAGAAGTTCATTTGCATTTCATAATTATGTTAGTGTTTTGTCTTTTGTATTTTTGGTATTTAAATTATTCTTGTATCTATCAGTATCTTTACTATCTTATAGGCTCTAATCATTCCAATTCAATCTGTTCCTTATTTTTATATGACAGTCCATGAAAGATTGAATTTTAATGTGATTATTGGTGACAAGAGGTTTGTTTTGCATTCCAAATTATCAGTAGGTAATTAATTTCCATGTTTCCTGTATGTAATTTTGTTGAATAAGTATTAGGTTCTAGTCATTTTATTGAAATCATTTGTTTTTATGTGCCAATCAAGTATTAGGTTCTAGTCATTTTATTGAAATCATTTGTTTTTATGTGCCAATCAAGTATTAGGTTCTAGTCATTTTATTGAAATCATTTGTAACTTAATGTGCCAATCAAGGAAAGTGTTTTATATAATTTTGAATCTTGTTTACAGAAGTGTACTAGCAGTGCATAATTTTGATTAATACAATACTGTTGATTTTGTTTTAACAATGAGTTTGTTGATTATTTTGAAATAGCGATTACCTTGGTCTGTTTCATCAAAACATTTTTCATATCACTAGACTTCAGGATTTGGTTGATAGAGACACCATACCGGTACATAGAATTTATTATTGTTATACATATGCATTCTTAATGAATGATAGAGTTTATCGTTGAAATGATTTGCTCATGCAGGTAAATTTGAAATTAATAATATATGGTTGCAAAAAGGTTGCTCCATATTGTTGTGGCTTTATCTTTTAATTTCAATGGATAGTTCGATTCTATTTAAAACGCTATTAAACAGTGCCTTTCTCTCTTGTGTAGCTCTATACACTATCTCAGTGCTGTGCAAGTCATTTCTTTACAACATTTAACCAGTTAAGAAGTGTTTAACACATGTTTTCACATTATTTACACAGTCAAAGACTTTTACTGATATTGAGACCTCTGAAATAATTCGCTCGCTCCAAATTTTCATGATTTCAAAATTATTTAAAAAAAAAAAAAAATTCGCTCGCTCGCTCCAATTTTGAAATCTCGAAATCCGAAGAACAATTTATTAAATTGGTATGGCCTTATCAAGATAATAAAATTTACATTTCAAAATTAACTCAATTTTAATGTGGTTTTCTCTTAAGAATTTCATATCCGGTACCAATAGAAGAATCAACCTACCAGCCTAAGACTTGCAGTCAGGCACTGCATATTTTGATAGCATATACTATGGCTCTATCCTGTTCCAGAAAAGTTATCTTTGAGAAATGTGAAAGATGCTATAACTACTGGAGTGATATTTCTCAAACTTTACATATTGGTTCATCTTGGTCCATATTTGTGTCCATTGGGAATAAGGAAAATGACTAATAACTATGTAGCCATCTCGTATTTTGACAGTTAAAAGTTTTTTATTGCTATTTCTTGAAAATTAAGGCTGGCCATAGAGGGATATTCCCCAAACTTCATATGTGGGTTCCTCTTTATCCCTAGTACTTTTGCCTGTTCAATTTTGAGTTTGATGGGGAAAACAAATTAAAATGGGCAATAATTAAGAAGCCATCTTGAATTTCAACATTGGTTCAATTCAGAAAGTTCTTCTTAGATCTTTCTTAAACTACATTTACACTTGTTGGTTTCATATGTTAACAAATTATAAGTTGCATATTTAGATTAAAAGGGGAAAGAAAGGAAAAGGAAAGGAAAGATAAGTCTATATAGGACTTGCATAGATCATTTAAGGGTAGGCACTAAGGTCCCTCTGAGAAATTTCCTTTGCTAAGGGAACCTTGTGTTCATGTCAGACGTATGCTTGAAAGCTATATGTGATGGCGTATTGATATACAACTGTAACACAAGAGGCTGTCCGAGCGAGATGTCAGGCTTTCTGCTGTAAATTGCTTAGTCAATACTTATACATGCTATAAGCTTGTTAAGTATATGCTGTAACTTAAACACTAGCGATATGTTTCAGAAAAATTTCTCTTGAATCGTTTATGTAGGTTCCACTTGTTATAGGTTTGAGAGAAGAGGGGAAAGTCGGAAAAGGTAGAGAAGTATCAGTCTTACTTAAAAACCCTGGAAGATAATTTAGTGGTGGGTGCCAAACGCAAGTTGCCATTGTGAGTGATACAGGCCCTTTGGACTCTTGTTTTCTGTTTGATGTCTTTCTTAATGTGCATGTCTCTTTTCAGGTATAAAAGAAACAATTCAAAATGGCCACAAAAGAAGTAGTCACAGAAAATGAAGAGGAAGCCTTTGGCGCCCAAAATGAGTTGGCTTCGTATCTGGATGATGAGCTTGAGGAGGCAGAGTTCAATAAACTGAAGAGTCTGTTTAGGAAATGTCCAATTCCTCCAAGAAAACTTCAGAATATCAAAACTATGACAGATCTATTTCAACAACTTGAGAATGATCAGAAAATATCTGTGGGAAACTACAAGTTTTTTACAGTAAGATTGGAAAAAATTCAGTCTAGGCTGGCTACTGAAGTGCAAAGAAGAGAGAGAAGGATTAAAGATATCCTGAATAGCGGTGAGTACTTTTCATAGACATATCAATAAAAATATCAGAATTGAAATAAACAATGAATATTTTCCAATTCATGCTTTTGACATGTAAGTTTAAATCCTTATAGTATGGGTCGCACTTAATTAATTAATATAAGTTCATGTCCCGCTTTGGAACTATATATCATACCAATATAGTTGTGATTTTCAGAAACTTTACACAAGATTCATCACTTACTGCAGCTGGTATCAATATAGTCGTGATCTCCAGACACTTTACACAAGATTCATCACTTACTGATATCAATTAATATAATGTTGATCTTTAAACAATTTGCACAAAATCCATCACTGACCCAGACAGTTACTACTATACGAATATATCATGACACAGACACGCATAATATACTTGTTTTATTACACAGAAATCTCGACTTTCTTGTAGGCCTAGAAGTCGCAATATTAGTGACTTAGATGCTTGAAAGGGTAGAACTAAAAACTAGAAACGTCACAGGTGTTCAATAGTTTGCAGGTTACCGTGCAATAGTTATTTTTGCCGTGCAATAGTTCAAAATAGAGCATGTGTGTATATAGAGTAAATGAATTTAATTTATGTAATGATATTAAATGTCTTATTTACATAATGTAAAGTCATGCTTTCTTGAAAATTATCATGCATGTAGATCCATCAGCTGTGCCTTTTCACCTATCAGAAAATGTAAAATGGATTTTCACCTCTTGTTTGGCATGGTTTTATGGCTCCTTTAATTTCATAACTTCAACTGTGATTTAACATGAACATCTACAATTAATCTATAGCAGGGAAAACAATTAACTCTGGTTTTATCTGTTATTTACTTGTAGGTCCATCACCAGCTAAACAACAGGGGACAGGAGATGAAACCCAACAACAACCTCCAGGTTTGTTATTAACTCACCTGGTCCAAAGGACCAATTAGCTTATGCTACGACACAGTGTCCATCAACCGATATCCCTTAATTAACATTTCTTAAATTCCAGCTTGTCCTTAAATTTTTCTCTTATTAAATTGGGTCTGGATTGTTATTGGGTGAAGGGGATCAAATATTATACATATTTGAAGGATGTGGCTCCCCTGGGACCCAGTGACAGGAAGGGCGGAGATCAATAGGGGGGAAAAGTAACTGAAGGCACTGATTGTCATGAATGAGTGAGTGGATTTTGACTAAATTTGGTCAGAAGCATCTTTTTTGGAAAGGGAACAAATTTGCACCAATGGTAACTAGGCATGACCCTATATATAGGGAAAATAGAAGTCAGAACAGCTGAATGGATTTTCAGGGAATTTGATATGGACAATTAATGTTGGTTCAAATGAATGGCCTTGACCTACATTCAAGCTCACTGATCATATGTGTTTAAATCAAGAGTATCTTATCCATAACCAATTAAATGACCCATGGCCAGGGTCATGATATTTGGCCTATATATATATATCATACTGGGATGAATGGCCATATTGTTTGCTCAAATATAAAGACCTCAACCTGTCTAATATATTAAATGTTGGTTGAAAAGCAAAACATATCTATTAGTGTAAATATCAAAACTTAGGTGCTAGACTGCTAAAGGGTGCGTTATAAAGGAAGTAGAAATCATTTGAATCCCTACTAGTCTGGAACTACAAAAGGAATTTTGATGAAATTTAGTCTGGATTATAATTAGGCAAAGGAAATCTGATGTTTAAATGGAGTGTATAACTCCCCAGGGGTGGGAGAGGCATGGTCCATTAAGTGAAGTAAAGGTAAATTATTTAAATCAAATTTTGATGAGATTTGTCTGGAGAGTTATTGGGCATGAAGGAGGTCCTATGTTATGTAAATGGCTTGGCTCCCTAGGGACTGGGAGGGTTGGTCCAATAGAGGCAATCCCTTTAAATCACTACTAGTCCTAAATGCCTTAATGGATTTTGTTAAAACTAGAACAGGAACATCAATGGACAAATATGAGATATGATGTATAAATGAAAAGTGTTGCTCCACTATTACTGGGGCCAGAGGGAGAGTGTTGTATGTTATGTAAATGGCTTGGCTCCCTAGGGACTGGAGGGGCCGCGGTGGCCGAGTGGTTAAGGTGTCCCGACAATGAATCACTAGCCCTCCACCTCTTGGTTGCGAGTTCGAAACCTACGTGGGGCAGTTGCCAGGTACTGACCGTAGGCCGGTGGTTTTTCTCCGGGTACTCGGGCTTTCCTCCACCTCCAAAACCTGGCCCGTCCTTAAATGACCCTGGCTGTTAATAGGACGTAAAACAAAGACAAACAAACCAAATCCCTAGGGACTGGAGGGGTTGGTCCAATAGAGGCAATCCCTTTAAATCACTACTAGGCCTAAATGCCTTAATGGATTTTGTTAAAACTTGATCAGGAGCATCAATGGACAAATATGAGATATGATGTATAAATGGAAGGTGTTGCTGCTCTAGTACTGGGGCCAGAGGGAGAGTATTGTAGGGGAAATGAGGTAAACCTAGGCCTGTATCAGTAATATGACTGGGTAGTCCTGTACCAGTAATGTGACTAGATAGTCCTGTACCAGTAATGTGACTAGAAAGTCCTGTACCAGTAATGTGACTAGATAGTCCTGTACAAGAAATATGACTGGATGGTCCTGTAACAGGAATGTGACTAGAGAGTCCTGTACCAGTAATGTGACTGGATAGTCCTGTACCAGTAATGTGACTGGATAGTCATGTACCAGTAATGTGACTAGATAGTCCTGTACAAGAAATATGACTGGATGGTCCTGTAACAGGAATGTGACTAGAGAGTCCTGTACCAGTAATGTGACTGGATAGTCCTGTACCAGTAATGTGACTGGATAGTCCTGTACCAGTAATGTGACTAGATAGTCCTGTACCAGTAATATGACTGGATGGTCCTGTACCAGTAATGTGACTAGATAGTCCTGTACCAGTAATGTGACTGGATAGTCCTGTACCAGTAATGTGACTGGATAGTCATGTACCAGTAATGTGACTAGATAGTCCTGTACAAGAAATATGACTGGATGGTCCTGTAACAGGAATGTGACTAGAGAGTCCTGTACCAGTAATGTGACTGGATAGTCCTGTACCAGTAATGTGACTGGATAGTCCTGTACCAGTAATGTGACTAGATAGTCCTGTACCAGTAATATGACTGGATGGTCCTGTACCAGTAAAGTGACTAGATAGTCCTGTACCAGTAATATGACTGGTTAGTCCTGTGCCAGTAATACGACTGGATAGTCCTGTGCCAGTAATATGACTGGTTAGTCCTGTGCCAGTAATGTGACTGGTTAGTCCTGTACCAGTAATGTGACTGGTTAGTCCTGTGCCAGTAACTTGACTGGATAGTCTTGTGCGAGTATTGTGACTGGATAGTCCTGTACCAGTAATGTGACTGGTTCGTTCTTTACTAGTAATGTGACTAGATATTACTTTACAAGTAATGTGAGTGGATAGTCCTTTACCAGTAATATGACTGGTTAGTCCTGTGTCAGTAATACGACTGGATAATCCTGTGCCAGTAATACGACTGGATAGTCCTGTGCCAGTAATGTGACTGGTTAGTCCTGTGCCAGTAATGTGCCTGGATAGTCTTGTACCAGTAATGTGCCTGGATAGTCCTGTACCAGTAATGTGACTGGATAGTCCTGTACCAGTAACGTGACTGGATAACCCTGTACCAGTGATGTGACTGGATGGTCCTATACCAGTCATGTGTCCAGATAGTCCTGTACCGGTAATGTGACTGGTTAGTCCTGTGCCAGTAATATGACTGGTTAGTCCTGTACCAGTAATGTGCCTGGATAGTCCTGTACAAGTAATGTGACTGGATAGTCATGTGCCAGTAATGTGACTGCATAGTCTTGTACTGTTTATTTCACTGGTAAGTCCTCTGCCAGTGATGTGACTGGATAGTCATGTGCCAGTAATGTGACTGGGTAGTCTTGTACTGTTTATTTGACTGGTAAATCCTCTGCCAGTGATGTGACTAGATAGTGTTGTACCAGTAATGTGTCCAGATAGTCCTTTACCAGTAATGTGACTAGATAGTCCTGTACCAGTAATGTGACTGGATAGTCCTGTACCAGTAATGTGACTGGATAGTCCTGTACCAGTAATGTGACTGGATAGTCCTGTACCAGTAATGTGACTGGATAGTCCTGTACCAGTAATGTGACTGGATAGTCCTGTACCAGTAATGTGACTGGATAGTCCTGTACCAGTAATGTGACTGGATAGTCCTGTACCAGTAATGTGACTGGATAGTCCTTTACCAGTAATATGACTGGATAGTCCTGTACCAGTAATGTGACTGGATAGTCCTATACCAGTAATATGACTGGATAGTCCTGTACCAGTAATGTGACTGGATAGTCCTGTACCAGTAATGTGACTGGATAGTCGTGTACCAGTAATGTGACTGGTTAGTCCTGCACCAGTAATATGACTGGAAAGTCCTCTGCCAGTGATATGACTGGATAGTCCTGTACCAGTAATGTGACTGGATAGTCTTGTACCAGTAATGTGACTAGATAGTCTTGTACCAGTTATGTGACTAGATAGTTCTGTACCAGTAATGTGACTGGTTAGTCCTGTACGAGTAATGTGACTGGATAGTCCTGTACGAGTAATGTGACTGGATGGTCCTGTACCAGTAATGTGACTGGATAGTCCTGTACCAGTAATGTGACTGGATAGTCCTGTACCAGTAATGTGACTTGATAGTCTTGTACCAGTTATGTGACTGGATAGTCCTGTACCAGTAATGTGACTGGATAGTCCTGTACCAGTAATGTGACTGGATAGTTCTGTACCAGTAATGTGACTGGATATTCCTGTACCAGAAATGTGACTGGATATTCCTGTACCAGTAATGTGACTGGATAGTTCTGTACCAGTAATGTGACTTGATAGTCCTGTACCAGTAATGTGACTTGATAGTTCTGTACCAGTAATGTGACTGGACAGTCCTGTACCAATAATGGGACTTGATAGTCCTGTACCATTAATGTGACTGGATAGTCCTGTACCAGTCATGTGACTGGATATTCATGTACCAGTAATGTGACTGGATAGTCCTGTACCAGTAATGCGACTGGATAGTCCTGTACCTTTAATGTGACTGGATAGTCCTGTACCTGTCATGTGACTGGATAGTCTTGTACCAGTAATGTGACTGGATAGTCGTGTACCAATAATGTGATTAGATAGTCCTGTACCTGGAATGTGACTGGACAGTCCTGTACCTGGAATGTGACTGGATAGTCCTGTACCTGGAATGTGACTGGGCAGTCCTGTACCTGGAATGTGACTGGACAGTGATGTACCAGTTATGTGACTGGATAGAGTCCTGTACCAATAATGTGACTGGATAATTCTGTACCAGTAATGTGACTAGATAGTTCTGTACCAGTAATGTGACTGGATAGTTCTGTACAAGTAATGTGACTGGATAGTCCTGTACCAGTAATGTGACTTGATATTCCTGTACCAATAATGTGACTTGATAGTCCTGTACCATTAATGTGACTGGATAGTCCTGTACCAGTCATGTGACTGGATATTCATGTACCAGTAATGTGACTGGATAGTCCTGTACCAGTAATGTGACTGGATAGTCCTGTACCAGTAATGTTACTTGATAGTCCTGTACCAGTAATGTGACTAGATAGTCCTGTACCAGTCATGTGACTGGATATTCATGTACCAGTAATGTGACTGGATAGTCCTGTACCAGTCATGTGACTGGATATTCATGTACCAGTAATGTGACTGGATAGTCCTGTACCAGTAATGTGACTAGATAGTCCTGTACCAGTAATGTTACTTGATAGTCCTGTACCAATAATGTGACTTGATAGTCCTGTACCAGTAATGTGACTGGATAGTCCTGTACCAGTCATGTGACTGGATATTCATGTACCAGTAATGTGAGTGGATATTCCTGTCCCAGTAATGTGACTGGATAGTCCTGTACCAGTAATGTGACTGGATATCCCTGTACCAGTGATGTGACTTGATAGTCCTGTACCAGTAATGCGACTGGATAATCCTGTACTAGTAATGTGACTGGATAGTCCTGTACCAGTAATGTGACTGGATAGTCCTGTACCAGTAATGTGACTGGATAGTCCTGTACCAGTAATGTGACTTGATAGTCCTGTACCAGTAATGTGACTGGATAGTCCTGTATCTGTAATTTGATTGGATAGTCCTGTACCAGTAATGTGACTGGATAGTCCTGTACCAGTAATGTGACTGGCTAGTCCTGTACCAGTAATGTGACTTGATAGTCCTGTACCAGTAATGTGACTTGATAGTTCTGTACCATTAATGTGACTGGATAGTCCTGTACCAGTAATTTGACTGGATAGTCCTGTACCAGTAATGTGACTGGATGGTCCTGTACCAGTAATGTGACTGGATAGTCCTGTACCTGTAATGTGACAGGATACTCCTGTACCAATAATGTGATTAGATAGTCCTGTACCAGTAATGTGACTGGATATTCCTGTACCAGTAATGTGACTGGATAGTTCTGTACCAGTAATGTGACTGGATATTCCTGTACCAGAAATGTGACTGGATATTCCTGTACCAGTAATGTGACTGGATAGTTCTGTACCAGTAATGTGACTGGATAGTTCTGTACCAGTAATGTGACTGGATAGTCCTGTACCAGTAATGTGACTGGATAGTCCTGTACCAGTAATGTGACTAGATAGTCCTGTACCAATAATGGGACTTGATAGTCCTGTACCATTAATGTGACTGGATAGTCCTGTACCAGTCATGTGACTGGATATTCATGTACCAGTAATGTGACTGGATAGTCCTGTACCAGTAATGTGACTGGATAGTCCTGTACCAGTAATGCGACTGGATAGTCCTGTACCAGTAATGTGACTGGATAGTCCTGTAACAGTAATGTGACTGGATAGTCCTGTACCAGTAATGTGACTAGAGAGTCCTGTACCAGTAATGTGACTGGATAGTCCTGTACCAGTAATGTGACTTGATAGTCCTGTACCTGTAATGTGACTGGATAGTCTTGTACCAGTAATGTGACTGGATAGTCGTGTACCAAAAATGTGATTAGATAGTCCTGTACCTGGAATGTGACTGGACAGTCCTGTACCTGGAATGTGACTTGATAGTCCTGTACCAGTAATGTGACTGGATAATTCTGTACCAGTAATGTGACTTGATAGTCCTGTACCAGTAATATGACTGGATATTCCTGTACCAGTAATGTGACTGGATAGTTCTGTACCAATAAAGTGACTGGATTGTTCTGTACCAGTAATGTGACTGGATAGTCCTGTACCAGTAATGTGACTTGATAGTCCTGTACCAGCAATGTGATTGGATAGTCCTGTACCAGTAATGTGACTGAATAGTGTAATCAAACTAACAGCTGAAAATTTTCATTTCACTGATTCAGAAATGCTTTTACCTTTACCTTACCTTTGATATATGTACAAATGCAACTGCAATAGATTTTATTCGAAACACCCATTTAATGTATGATTCTTACATATATGATAATAACTTACTTCCAGGGAATCAATATCTGATATTTGTGTTACATCTCTTTTGAAACAAAAAGCAGCAAAAGAATTTGAGAAATGCATTTTTAGCCCACCATCATCAGATGGTGGCCTATTCAAATCCCCCTGCGTCCGTGGCCTGTGGTCCATGATCCGTCCGTCCGAAGGCACTGAAGGGATCTTTCTCAAATTTCATATGTAGGTTTCCCTTGGTGTCTAGTTATGCATATTGCATTTTGGGACCGATCGGAAAGCAACATAGTCGACAGGCAGCCATCTTGGATTTTGACAATTGACGTTTGTTTTTGCTATTTTTCAGAAAGTACTGAAGGGATCTTTCTCAAATTTCATTTGTAGGTTCCCCTGGTTCCTCCTATTACATTATGGGACCAATCTAAAAACAAAGTGGCCAACGGACAGCCATTTTTGCTAAATTTCAAATTTCATATATAGATTCCCCTTTGAAAAGTACTGGAGGGATGTTTCTCAATTTACAGATTAGTAAGAGGAAGAGAGAAGATCAATCTGACATGGAACTATCAAGATCATTCAATGGTGGGCGCCAGGATCCCTCTGGGATCTCTTGTTTGCTAATGTCAAGGACAAATTTGATATTTTTCAAAGCCCCTGAATTAGATGAAACAAATCAAACTGTACATCATAGCACATGTATAATGTTTATACTTCCTTCATACTAACCAATAGGCCCAGAAACCTAATATTGGACAAGTAGTGTGCTTTGGTGAAGTGCTATCAAGTTTGTTCAGATGTGGTCTAAGAGACTTTCAAATTCTTAATAAAAAAAAGGCACAGAGACCTCCCATTGGCCTGTATCATGCTTGGGTGAATGGCTTCTCAGTCTGTTCAAATGATGACCTTGATCCACATTCAAGGTCACAGGAGTCAAAAAGGCTCAAATCATGAAACACCTTCTCAATAACAGAATAGCCAACGGACTGTATTTTAGGCTTTCAGCATGCTGGGTATAAAGGGCTTATAAGTTTGTTAAAATGAATAACCTTGAGCTACATTCAGGGATATTCTGTTATATATTGATGATTGTTGCATTATTATTTGCTTTTATATCTTGATTCCAGATGAACAAGACAAAATAGCGAAATATAAGCGCAGTATGCAAGAGAAAATGGAAACACAAAATATCAAGTTGACTTTCATTGGTAACCCTCGAGCTGGGAAAACATGCTTGATGCAGCAATTATTAAGGAAACATATCAAACCTGGAGGCCCAGAACCGACTTATGTTGCTGAACTACTAATCAAACGAATAAGATACAAACTTGGAAAGAGTGCAAAAGAAAGAGAAGAGATAAAGAAGGGAAAGGAGGCAGAGTTATGCAGAAAACATATGAGGAGACTGCAAAAAAGGAATGCAGATGAAGGAGAGCTTTGGACAATGGCTGAGTCGAACACTGATCTATATGGTAAATTTTGAATGAAATAAATGGGATTATACTGACCCTTGGCATTCCCAGGATGAGTTTCCGTCAACCCTATTGCCTAGGAATACATCCTGAAGGGTCTGAATGACCTATTGCAACATTTTTTTATATCTCCTTCAAAACCATGTATTCGATTTTAATGAAACTTTGCAGAAAGCTTCTATGGCACAAGATCAATAAAAAATGTAAATTACATTGTCCCAGCCTGCCTGGGCCCTGAGGGATGGGGCCAAATGTTGTCTGTCAAATTGACTTCTCAAGACCCAGTAATGGTAGAACTAAATACTCTTCATAGATGGAAGGGTTCTGAGGTGCATAATTGTAAAATTTATGTCCCTGGGGTCTTGCATTTCCCCAGTAGGGGTAAATTATACTTACTAAAGTATATATAGGGAAATCACATTTTTTGTCAAATTTTCATTGAAAATTATTAGGTTTTAATTAGAATTATCAGTAAGAGATGGCAGTTTGCACAAATCAGTCCGGAATGGCCCCCATGGAAATATTGGTCTGAAAAAATTTGCACCTGTAGCATGCTTGGATAAAAGGCTACTTAGTTTGTTGAAATGAATTATCTTGACCTACATTCAAGGTTACAGGGGTCAAATGTGTTAAATGCTGGAATGATAGAATAAAAAAAAAAATTACATGAATAAACTTAGCCTACTCTGATATTTGAATGAAGTGATATTCAGCTTAGTATCTGCAATTGCTCTAGATGCAGGTGAGCGATACAGACCAATGGGCCTCTGTTTGTGGATAATTGGCCGCACAATGAGCTCGAGGCCCTTGCTGACCTAGTCAATGTTGTCAATTTTCTTTGGAACCCGACGCTGAATTTAGTTAAAGGAAATAGTTGTCAGAAATACATGGTATACTGGGAGGCAGATCCCAAAGAGGGAGAAATGTTTGTAATATAACTAAAATTAGTGTGTTTTTCCATTTATTTCTGAAATATCCAGATGAGTAATACAGGCCATGTGGGCCTCACAGAATTTTTTTTTTTTTTTTTTGTATTTCAGTATTTGAATGTGCTTTTTACAGATAACAGTGGACATCATAAAGATCATGACTGCATAGAAGAAAGCACGGGAGGAGAACGGCATACACATCATATGACAAAACCCCATACTATTTTATATGACCGGGATATGTATCCCTTGACAGAAGACCAAAGAAAAGACCTAGAGGATATCGATACTGAGGATGGTGGCATTGATGACCCATCTACTGCTTATGTAACCTTATTTGACTTTGGAGGAGAAGAAGAGTTTTACCACTGGCATCATTGTATTATGTCTGCAAATAGTATATACCTGCTAGTGGTCGATGTTTCCTTGTGGCAGGACACAGAAAAGCAAGATAAAATTGTTGGTGAGCAATTATACATCTGAATATTACATGGACTATTTTAATTTAAAGAGTTCCATTTTCTTATTATAATAAATATAAATCAATATTAGTTTCAAAATTTCTCCCAATACAAATGTGGATAAAGATATATAAACAACTAACCGAACAATTGATACTAAACCAGTGTTTAAGTATTTTGGAATAATTTAGCAATCATTGATTTTGTAGGCAAACATACCTAATAACTTCTTCAAGTTCAGAAAAAGCATTTTTCACTTTGCAAATATTTTCTTGAAGGCTGAGCGAACAGCTTGTGCTTTACCCCGGTAATATAACATTTTATACGCTAAGACAAGTTTCTAGTAGCTATGATCTTAAGTTGACAGTGCAGCTATAGTGTAATCCACATATACATTTTGTATGTATGTTCTTACAGATGAGAACATACAAATAAGCAGATTATTCAAATAAGGCAGAGTTGATATTTGCTTAGACACGGGTGCATCGCCCAATCGATATGCACTAGATGCATGTATTGATCATCAAATAATTTAAATATTTTGCAAGAATTAAATGTTTGTTTGAAATAAATAAATTAAAATGTGATTTAGAATAATTGGAGAGCATGAATTGCATTATATCATCTCGACCTGACAATACTGTATTGATACACACATAGATCTGCATTTGTTAAAGACACTACCAATTTGAAATATTTTCTGGGAAATACTAAGAAATCCGAACTTTACTACAGAAATTCCATGTTGGAATGTTCCAAGATAAAAAGGTTAGATGATATTGGATATTTTTTATGGCTGCAGTACATATGTATGTGTGTATGTGTTTGTTTCTGTCTTTCTTTCGAATTCTCTAAAGAATTTTTGAACACAAAACCGTAGTATGGGTATGCATTTATGAGGTTACGAGCAGCAACTTTTGAGAAAGACGAGGAATTATTAGTATGACATATCCACAATACAATCATTTGATGCGGGTGCAAGATCCCTCTGGGGTTAGCTCTACTTTGAACAAAGCCCATTGTGCCAAGCCAAACAAACTTGGGGGTCAAACATGAGTTTAATGGTCAGTAAATCTTGTACCTATTAAAGTTGGTTTTACCATTTGATTAGTGTAATTTTTGGTATACATTGTATTCATATTTAGGTACTGAGATTCTGCGAAATAAAGTTGTATAGTCTTTGAAATGTTAGACTCAAGTTTCATGATGCATTCATATCAATCAACACTACTGATTACATAACATAATTTACATTGATCCTGTTACATAAACAACTTACATTGCAATTAATGTCCATCTCCTATCAATGGCTATCATTCATCAAATTGGTGGTGCTGTAATTGTGTTATATCATCTAGTTACTGTAAAATGACTCTATTAAATTATTGTTACAGATAAAATAGTAGATTGGCTTAAATCAGTTGCAACATATGCAAAAACTGAATCTGACAAAGAGAAAGGTATACCTCCAATTATCTTGGTTGGCTCACATATGGATGAAGTAGAAATGGTGAGTATAGCATGTGGATCAACTGTGTTAAACTAGCCCACTATCATCAGATGGTCAACTCGCCCTGCATCTGTGGTTTGTCATCCGTCTGTTGGTAAACAATCCTTGTTGTCACTGTTTCTTGAGAAGTATTGACAGGAGTTGAGGATGACCTATATAGACATTGATTCGTCAGTAGTCATACGACATACATCATAAACTTTTCACATTTAAAACTTTTTCTCTATATCTACCAGTTCAAACATCCTGATCCTGATAAGGTCCTGAACAAGTGTTGTTATTTTTTCGCGATGTCTGAAATCCAAGATGGCCACCATGCCAATATTACCACTATGCTGACTACTGAGTATGTATACTACAATGGTTCACTGGTCTTTAGAGTCAGATGGCCGTTAAAGCCATGTTCCCCTTGGTCCCAAGTTGAGTCTGATTTAGAAAATAAAATGGCCAGCAGGTCATTTGATCTTTGATTTTGAAAGTTGAAGTTTGTTATAGCTTTTTCTTGAGAAGTATATTCCCCCAGGCCCCTTGTTTTGCTCATTTGATTTTGAATCTGATCCTGAAAAAAATGGCCAACAGGCGCCCATCTTAGATTATGACAATTGAAGTTTGTTTTCCCTATATTTCTGAAAAAGTACGTGAAGGATATTTCTGAAACTGCATAGGTAGGTTCATAGGTAATTTCCCCTTAGACGTTGTGGCAATTTGATTTTGAGTCAAAAATCAACGACACTGGATCAAAAGTCAAGATCATAATTGTACCTATTATATCATTTCAATAAGGAACATTTCGTTATAGCAGTTTTTAGCTAAACTTTTCAAAAGTAGATAAAGGAACAACTGACTAAAACAAGGTCATTGGGTCAAAGGTCAAGGTCAAATTTTGTATATTTTCACTGATGAACATTTCGGGATGACATAATGAAGCAAAGTTATACAGAATCGAACAAGGAGTCAACTGACTAAATGTAAAGGTCATGGTATAGATGTCAAGATGACTAGGTCAGAGGCCAATGTCACATTTTTTTCATGTTTTCACTGATGAACATTTTGTTATGATATTATGAATCAAAGTTGGTTGGAATTTAATCAAGGAGCTCACTTGTCAAATGTCAAAGGTTACTGGATCAATCCCCAAGATCATATTTGATATCTTTTTAATTATGAACATTTTATTAGGACATTATTAAGTAAAGGTGTTTCAATAAAACAAAGGATCCAATATAACAGAGGAGATTAATACAGGTATTTCCATTTCTGTTAGCCCAACAGAACACAGTCTGAACACGTATTCATTGACAGAATGTCATCCATGATTTGTGGTCAAGCTATTCTGGAAATTAAATATACTGGGTACCTGGTATCTGGACTTTCTTAAAAAGCATTAATATTAATATTTCAACCAAATCAGAAATATTGTTGCATTTTATTATAAAAATCTCAACACACCCTAGATTACAAGAAACCTGTACAGGAATTTTAATATTTTCCTATTTTTTTGGTTAAAAACTTTAGATTTTGATAAATTGCTTCTCCAATTGATCTACAAATTAGTTTATAGCGAAAATTGAAATGAATTTTATAATAGATAAGATATATTTCAATTCTTCTCACTTTTCAGAGAGATTTTATGGGTAAAAATGACATTAGTATTGGAACATTTTGATTTCAGAATGAAGACCAGGTTTTTGAGGAAATTAGTAAAAAACTAGATAAGAAGCCGGAAATTAAAGATATACTGGAACATAATGTCCAGGAGTACTTCTTCATTATGCATATGGACAAAACTGACAAGAACACTGAAGAGATTTACCTCGATATATGGTGTCAAATAGAGAAATGTGCCCATCTGCAGTCATGTTGGCATGAAAAAATTGCTGGATCCTGGCTTGCTCTTGAAAGAAGAATTATGATGGAAAAAGAAAAAGGAATTAAATTCCTAACCACTCAACAGATACTCAAGATAAATGAAGATCTTTTGGTACCTATTAAAGAGAGTGAACTAGTCCCATTCCTTCGGTAAGCATCAATATATTCTATTTGTCAAGACTTACACCTGCCCGAAGGGACCCTTCATGTGGGAAGGGATAAAAATATACATCTTACATATCCGCCTGCATACAAGTTTGATTAACAGACAGAAATTAGATTTAATTTGTTTCATTTCAGTCCCAGTAACATCTCCTCAAAACCAGAGTCATCATTCAGGGATTCCGGCGTAATTTTATAAGTTATTCTCCTTTGTTTATCCCTGGAGTATTCATTTTTTTTGTCCAGAGATCTCCTACATTTTTCAACTTATTTCTTTAAAACTTGGTGGGCTCCTTCATTTTTAGCCCACCATCATCAGATGGTGGGCTATTCAAATCGCCCTGCGTCCGTGGTCCGTCGTCCGTCCGTCCCTCCATCCGTCCGTCCGTCCCTCCGTCCGTCCGTAAACAATTCTTGTTATCGCTAATCCTCAGAAAGTGCTGAAAGGATCTTTCTCAAATTTCATATGTGGGTTCCCCTTGGTGCCTAGTTATGCATATTGCATTTTGAGACCAATCGTAAAACAACATGGCCGACAGGCAGCCATCTTGGATTTTGACAATTGAAGTTTGTTATCGCTATTTCTGAGAAAGTACTGAAGGGATCTTTCTCAAATTTCATCTGTAGATTCCCCTTGGTGCCTAGTTATGCATATTGCATTTTGAGACCAATCGGAAAACAACATGGCCGACAGGCAGCCATCTTGGATTTTGACAATTGAAGTTTGTTATCGCTATTTCTGAGAAAGTACTCAAGGGATCTTTCTCAAATTTCATCTGTAGATTTCCCTTGGTGCCTAGTTATGCATATTGCATTTTGAGACCAATCGGAAAACAACATGGCCGACAGGCAGCCATCTTGGATTTTGACAATTGAAGTTTGTTATCGCTATTTCTGAGAAAGTACTGAAGGGATCTTTCTCAAATTTCATATGTAGGTTTCCCTTGGTGCCTAGTTATGCATATTGCATTTTGAGACCTATCCGAAAACAACATGGCCGACAGGCAGCCATCTTGGATTTTGACAATTGAAGTTTGTTATCGCTATTTCTGAGGAAGTACTGAAGGTATCTTTCTCAAATTTCACATGTAGATTCCCCTTGGTGCCTAGTTATGTATATTGCATTTTGAGATCAATCGGAAAACAACATGGCCGACAGGCAGCCATCTTGGATTTTGACAATTGAAGTTTGTTATCGCTATTTCTGAGAAAGTACTGAAGGGATCTTTCCCAAATTTCATATGTAGGTTCCCCTTGGTGCCTAGTTATGCATATTGCATTTGGAGACCAATCGGAAAACAACATGGCCGACAGGTAGCCATCTTGGATTTTGACAATTGAAGTTTGTTATCGCTATTTCTGAGAAAGTACTGAAGGGATCTTTCTCAAATGTCATATGTAGGTTTCCCTTGGTGCCTAGTTATGCATATTGCATTTTGAGACCAATCGGAAAACAACATGGCCGATAGGCAGCCATCTTGGATTTTGACAATTGAAGTTTGTTATCGCTATTTCTGAGAAAGTACTGAAGGGATCTTTCTAAAATTTCATATGTAGGTTTCCGTTGGTGCCTAGTTATGCATATTACATTTTGAGACCTATCAGAAAACAACATGGCCGAGAGGCAGCCATCTTAGATTTTGACAATTGAAGTTTGTTATCGCTATTTCTCAGAAAGTAATGAAGGGATCTTTCTCAAATTTCATATTTAGGTTCCCCTCAGTGCCTAGTTATGCATATTGCATTTTGAGACTAATTGTAAAACAACATGGCCGACAGGCAGCCATCTTAGATTTTGACAATTGAAGTTTGTTATCGCTATTTCTAAGAAAGTACTGAAGGGATCTTTCTCAAATTTCATATGTAGGTTTCCCTTGGTGCCTAGTTATGCATATTCCATTTTGAGGCCAATCGGAAAACAACATGGTCGACAGGCAGCCATCTTGGATTTTGTCAATTGAAGTTTGTTATCGCTATTTCTGAGAAAGTACTGAAGGGATCTTTCTCAAATTTCATATGTAGATTCCCCTTGGTGCCTAGTTATGCATATTGCATTTTGAGACCAATCCGAAAACAACATGGCCGACAGGTAGCCATCTTGGATTTTGTCAATTGAAGTTTGTTATCGCTATTTCTGAGAAAGAACTGAAGGGATCTTTCTCAAATTTCATATGTAGGTTTCCCTTGGTGCCTAGTTATGCATATTGCATTTTGAGACCAATCGGAAAACAACATGGCCGACAGGCAGCCATCTTGGATTTTGACAATTGAAGTTTGTTATCGCTATTTCTGAGAAAGTACTGAAGGGATCTTTCTCAAATTTCATATATAGGTTCCCCTTGGTGCCTAGTTATGCATATTACATTTTGAGACCTATCAGAAAACAGCATGGCCGACAGGCAGCCATCTTAGATTTTGACAATTGAAGTTTGTTATCGCTATTTCTCAGAAAGTAATGAAGGGATCTTTCTCAAATTTCATATTTAGGTTCCCCTTGGTACCTAGTTATGCATATTGCATTTTGAGACTAATCGTAAAACAACATGGCCGACAGGCAGCCATCTTAGATTTTGACAATTGAAGTTTGTTATCGCTATTTTACAGAAGGACTGAAGGCATCTTTCTCAAATTTCATATGTAGGTTCCCCATGGTCCCTGGTTTTGCATTTTGGGACCAATCCGAAAACAACAGACAGCCATTATTGCTAAATCTTAAATTTTATATATAGGTTCCCCTTGTTTGAAAAGTACTAGAGGGCTGTTTCTGAATTTACACGGATTAGTAAGACTTAGAGGAAGGGAAAAGTAGAGAAAAGATCAATCTGACATGGAACCTATAAAGATCATTCAATGGTGGGCGCCAAGATCCCTCTGGGATCTCTTGTTTGAATGATGTCTTTGAAACTTGAGAGACATTATATGAACTTGTTTTTGCAGCTGTTATTGTCCGTTTGTATATTTCAGTGTTCATTTTTTTTGTCTGGAGATCTCCTCCTACATTTTCTCACCAATTTCTTTGAAACTTTGTAGGCTTTATAATCATGGTATGCTGGGTGTTTTCCTGAAAGATTTTTGCAATATATATTCCTTTGTTTATTTCAGTATTTGCGCTGAACCAAATTCAATGAAGTTTGGCAGAAAGCTTATTCCATTGCCAAAGGTCAAATGTCAACCAAAATTGTGAATTATTAATATCTAATTAATAACATGACATATAATTGTGGTTTTTTTTTCAGGAATACATTAATGACAACTTTTCAGTTGTTTTTCCTTCTGTAATATTTATGCAGCATTTGTTTCTGTTTTGATTTCAGATATTTGCATAATGCTGCAAGCATTTTCTGCTTTGATATTGTTGGAAAAACAGACTCAGAAATATTAACTGAGCGGGAAATGCAGCAAATGAAAGTAATATTGGATATCAACTGGATTGTCCGAGCATTTGGAGACATTATCACAGATAGCAAATTTGTGAATCTGAAAAGCTTCAAAGACAGACAAACCTCAAAACAGTATAAAGGTTCAGCAAAGCTGACCAATGAAGTTCTTAAACTGTGCTGGGGCAATATTACAAAAGAGGATTGCCACGTATTGTTATCTGTAATGGAAAGTCTAGGACTGATTACAAAGCCAAGGAATGTCCAAGACAGCCAAAAGAAGCAACTAGAGCCTAACCTGCACATTGTCCCCTGTTTACTGGATGAGGCTTCACCAGAAAGTGTACAAGGAATATTGAACAATGCTAGTGTGGAACTTACACAAACATTATGTCTGATATTCTTAAATCAGTTTGTTCCACAAACCATCTGGGATAAAATCATTGCAATATGCATGCATAAATTCAGCGAATGTACTTACCATAAGACGAGTGAGGAAGGCTATCTGTGCCCAAGAAGAGGTTTTGTCTGCAGAAATGTTGACGACTTTTGGAATTTTGTCCTCCATTGTAAAGGGCAGATGCTCAAACTCACGATGTTTAATGATCACAGGAAACCTGTGACACAGGGTGTAGGGGAAGCTCTGCGTTCTGAAATTGAAAGCATTGTCAATCATGTTCTTTCAAAGACAAACCGGGAACATCGAATATTCAGGCACTATCTACATTGTGACTTCTGGATTTCTGATGGTGAAAATGAAAATAGGAAACCAAACGCAAAGATTTTTATGGAAAATTATGAATATAGGAGTTTTGATAGAGATGGAAATGAGTTCATGCTTACACAAGATCATTGGCAGATATGGTTTGGTGAGGTCAATAAGGTAAGACGAAGTGTCTTTTATCTTTCATATAATTATGCATATTTCATGATATGCAGTAATTATTATCCCTCGCTTGCATCAAAACAAAGGATATTGATTTTAGTTTGTCTATCCGTCCATGTGGTCGTATGCCTGGCTGTCAATCTGTCACGCTTCATTTCAAAGCAATTATTAAATGGTAACAAGGTTTAAAGTCTTAAGGACTCGGCCAATTTAAATTGCTATTGTTGCCAGACTTTCTTTGACAGTGTTATGGCCCCTTCATTTACTAAAACGTTGTTTTCTGGCATTTCCGTAAATATAACTCGAACATTTATTAGTCCCCTGCCGTTTGAAAAACGGGGGTACTATAGGTTTACCCTCCGCCCGCCCGTCCATCCGTCGGTCCGTCCGTCACGCAATAGTTGTCCGGACAACTCCTTCTAAAGCATTGCTCCGATTTTAATGAAATTTGGTATACATGATCAGTATAACATGTAGTTGTGCATCCAACATTTTTTTTTCGAAAAAACTATTTTCAAAATGGCCGCCGACTTCTCATTGGTGGAGACTTGTCCGGACAATCCTCCTAAAGTACTACTCCGATTTTAACGAAACTTGGTATACATGATCAGTATAACATATAGTTGTGCATCCGATATTTTTTTTTTTTTTCGAAAAACCAATTTTCAAAATTGTCGCTGACTTCTCATTGGTTGAGACTTGTCCGGACAACTCCTCCTAAAGTACTACTCCGATTTTAACTAAACTTAATATACATGATAAGTATAACATGTAGTTGTGTATCCCACAATTTTTTTTCAAAATTCATTTTTCAAAATGGTTGCCGGCTTCTCATTGGTTGAGACTTGTCCGGACAACTCCTCCTAAAGTACTACTCCGATTTTAACGAAACTTGGTATTCATGATCATTATAACATGTAGTTGTGCATCCTACATTTTTTTTCTGAAAAAACAATTTTCAAAATGGCCGCCGACTTCGCATTGGTTGAGACTTGTCTGGACAACTCCTTCTAAAGTACTACTCCGATTTTAACGAAACTTGGTATACATGATCAGTATAACATGTAGTTGTGCATCCCAATGTTTCTTTTCGAGAAAAAAAAATAAAAAAACTCAAAATGGCCGCCGGCTTCTCATTGGTTGAGACGTGTCCGGACAATCCTAAAGTACTACTCCGATTTTAACGAAACTTGGTATACGTTATCAGTATAACAGGTAGTTTAAAAAATGGGAAATAAATAGTTGCACTCCTGGGTCAAGCAGGGGACTTTGTATTGCTGTTGCAATACTATCCAACCTTGTTAACAGATGTTTTTCAAACTTGATATCAAGGCTTAAAGCCTTTAATTGAAGGCAGAGACCAAATTTGATTGCCATTTTTGCCCGATTTTTTTTTCGACTCCTTGATCAAAGAAAAAAAAGTTATTAACCGTTAAATAGCTCTCCCAAATATTCTCCCAAAGTCTTCAATGTTAGGAATAGGATTTAATGTATTGTAATAAGAAGGAGCAATAATAAGAAGGACGTCTCGCTCTCAAGTCAAATATCTTACCGCTAGACTAAAGGGAAGTGTGAACTAATTCATGTGACATAAACTCTCCATTATTACACTACTCTCCTTCACAAAGTCATCGATCGTCCCCCAAAGACAACTACAACCCCAGTTTTTTAGCTCCAAGGAAGCCTCTCAGTCTTGAGTATCTTCCACTTGTAATCTGTAATCTGTAATTGGAAGGAGTATCGAAAAATACCCTGTCAATGCTTGGGCTCGAACTAGCGACCGTTCGCTCTCAAGGCAGTGATCCTACCACTAGTCTAAAGGGAAATTACAGGTAGTCTAAACTAGTATGAGCGACCTATACTCTCTACTGTTACAGTATTATAGTATGATGTGGTAGTTATAATGAATGTATATTCCAAAATTAATTTTATCTATTATCGGAATTCACGATACACGCCACAATTTGTCACACTCTTTATTGGTCTAGGTATATAATGGCAAGGTAGGCGATGATGACAAGATTATTTAACGCATGTGTACTTCAGAAATAGTAACCTAATAATGGATGGGGTAAAGTTGTTTTGAGACATTAGGTAAATTGTCTTATAAATTGTGCCACATGTACATGTTATAAAACATATATGGATCTTGTATATGCATACGAGTAAGGGTGTCTTGGGTTTGGCACTCAAGGCGGCCGTTGGCCACAAGGCCAGCCACTACATTTTGGATGTAAACTGTTGCATTTTGTACATAGTGTATATACATATAATTGACTAATTTAAACGTATATATATATTATAGAATCTACTTATATTATAGTATTAAGGACTACAGCCGAATTTGTAATAGGGACATTTGGTAGTGGCACATGAGAAGAGAAGTTTTTGCAAAATCAGTTTACTTTATCCTGTAATACATGCAATACAACAAGCTAAAATGACATGTTTCTTTTAAAATAATCGTCAGAAATGTGTGCTTACAAAGGCTGTGGTAAGCTTCCAATATCCGATATTTAATAATCAGTAAAATAAAATAAATTTAATAAAAAAATAATAATAAAAATCAAGGGCACAATTTTGGACCTCTAGATATAGTGGCTTTTTAGGTCACCTGAGACAAAGTCTTAAGTGACCTATTCTAATCCCCTTTTGTCCGTCGTCGTGCGTCGTGCGTCGTCCGTCCGTCCGTCCGTCCGTCCGTAAACAATTCACATTTTCAACTTCTTCTCCAAAACCCACAAACCAAATTCTATGAAATTTGGCAGGAAGCTTCTATGGCTAAAGGTCAACCAAAATTGTAAATTATATGGTCCCCACCCCCAGGGGCCTGAGGGGCGGGGCCAAAAAGGGTCAAATTGACTAAAACTTCAAAAATCTTCTTCTCTACTCTCAGATATGCTGGAATCAAACACTCTTCATAGATGGAAGGGTCTTAAGGTGCTTTACCAAAATTGTAAATTTCATGACCCAGGGGTTTCACGTTTGCCCCTGGGGAGGGGCTAAACTTTACTATAGTTTATATAGGGAAATCACATTTTTGACTTTAATTTATCTTATTTCTATTGGAATTCATTCTAATTTTGTAAACATTGTCAGCATGGGATGACAGTTTGATGGCATGAAGATGTTGGCCTGACCAACCCCCAGGGGCTGATGGGCGGGGCTAAAAAGGGCCAAATTGACTAAAACTTCAAAAATCTTCTCTACTCTCAGATATGCTGGAATCAAACACTCTTCATAGATGGAAGGGTCTTTACCAAAATTGTAAATTTCATGACCCAGGGGTTTCACGTTTGCCCTTGGGGAGGGGCTAAACTTTACTATAGTTTATATAGGGAAATCACATTTTTGACTTTTATTTGTTTTATTTCTATTGGAATTCATTCTAATTTTGTAGCCATTGTCACCATTGTGTTACTATAGTTTATATAGGGAAATCACATTTTTGACTGATTTGTTTTGATTTCTATGGAATTCATTCTGGTTAACATTTTCAGCATGGAATAGGGGCTGATAGGGGGGGGGGGGGGGGGGGGCAAAAAGGGTCAATTAAATAAACTTAAATATTTCAAATCTCAGGTGACCGTTAAGGCCCATGGGCTTCTTGTTAAACTATTTGTCACTGGTTATTATTTTTTTCTTGTTTTGTATTTCATATTTGCTTACTCCTTAGATTTCTGACATGGAGAAATTCAGAGACATGACAAAGGTAAAGGAAATTCATGCTGAAATGGTGCTACAACTGTCTAAATTGATCTGTCCTGGATTAAAAACACAATGGGACAACTTTTTGACACTTTTGAAGCCGTATTTGGGAGATGATGTTTTGTATGGAGTTGAAGACAATAGTGTATCAAAACTCTGTGATTGTTTGAAGAGTAAGGGATGGATTAAGTATGGCGAATACACTGTGCTTCGAAACATCGTCAACAGAATCGATGTTGATGCAGCTGGTGTTATTGATAAAGCTTTGACGAAACTGAAGCCCCTTCGAATGTTACCTAAGGTAATTGATTTCAGAGTTTGTTATTTCATGCCAATATTGGTATAACACAATGTATTATCAAGTAATTAGGATTGTAAAAGGAAGTTATACATAACACATTAAATGTATTCTTGTAGCTTAAGCTATGGGTATTGATAAATCATTTGGTTACTATGCTTTATGATTGCTTTAAATTTTGCATTGATGAATTTCATCATTTTTCCAAAACTGTTTACTTTTACTCCTCAGTGATACAACACCGATCATGCAGTGGTGCTTTCACAAGCTCTGCTTGGGTCAGATCCGAGGCCTTACCATAAACTCTGATATGACACAGTTCAGAGGCCACAGCATCGACTCTGTTATAACCTGGATCTCCTGTATTATCACAAATTATGATATGACTTGGAAATAGTGATGTTATCACAAAGTCTGATATGACATGGATCAGTTGTGTAATAACAAAATCTTATATGACTTGGATCAGCGGTGTAATCACAAAATCTTATATGACACGGATCAGTGGTGTTATCACAAACTCTGATATGACACGGATCAGTGGTTTAATCACAAACTCGGATATGACTTGGATCAGCGATGTTATCACAAACTCTGATATGACAAGGATTAGCGGTGTTATTACAAAGTATAATATGACACGGATCAGTGGTGTAATCACAAACTCTGATATGACACGGATCAGTGGTTTAATCACAAACTCTGATATGACTTGGATCAGCGATGTTATCACAAACTCTGATATGACAAGGATCAGCGGTGTTATTACAAATTCTACCATGTTTGCTATGCAACGACAGTTTTGATTGGTTGAAAACCATGTATTATTTTCCAATAACCCATGCTCGTGCCAATAAAACACGGTCGGGAGTCACGGCTGTAACAATGTTATGTCTAATATTCACCCGTTTTATAAAAGGTTACTATAGCCGATTGGACTAATGGGTTAGTCTTTCAATATTTTGTAATCACGACGCGAGTTCGAATCCTACGGAGGCCCCCCCCCCTTTTTTTTTTTTCTTTTTTTTTATCCTTTTTTTTAATTTTCAAAATTAATGCCATATGATAGATGCTCTTGATCGTAGTACTGCATTGCCTGTATATTTCATCAACAAATAATGCAATACTCAAGAAATAAATTACAAAGTTTTCTCTGGGTTTCTTTGCTGTTTTTCTATTAGAAAGAGGTCGATCTCAGAACTAAACAGTACATGGTAGAATATAAATAATCAACTTTGACACGTGTATTGTTGCAGGATATACAACTCGGACTCGGATATTTTGCAATTTTAGTTAATAACTTGGGCCTGCTGCCTTCGTTATTAATTCAATTGCAAAATATACTCGTCCTCGTTGTATATCTTGCAAAAATACACGATTCATCGTTAATTATTTCCTTAGCATGATATGACACGGATGTTATTGGTGTTATTACAAACTCTGATATGACACGGATCAGTGGTGTAATCACAAACTCTGATATGACTTGGATCAGCGATGTTATCACAAACTGATGTGACACGGATCAGTGGTGGAATCACAAACTCTGATATGACACGGATCAGTGGTGTAATCACAAACTCTGATATATAGGACACAGATCAGTGGTGTAATCACAAACTCTTATATGACATGGATCAGTGGTGTTACAATCACAAACTATGATATGACACGGATCAGTGCATGGTGCTATAAACTCTGATATGAAACGGATCAGCGATGTAATCACAAACTTTGATATAACACGGATCAGTGGTGCTATCACAAACTCTGATATGACACGGATCAGTGGTGTCATCACACACAAACTCTGATATGACACGGATCAGTGGTGTCATCACACACAAACTGATATGACACGGATCAGTGGTGTAATCACAAACTCTGATATGATTTGGATCACCAATGTTATTACAAACTCTGATATGACACATATCAGTGGTGCTATCACAAATTTGAATATGACACGGATCAGCGGTGTCATCACAAACTCTGATATAACACGGATCAGTGGTGTAATCACAAACTCTGATATGATTTGGATCACCGATGTTATTACAAACTCTGATATGACACGGATCAATGGTGTTATTACAAACTCTGATATGACACGGATCAGTGGTGTTATAACAAACTCTGATATGACACGGATCAGTGGTGTTATCACAAACTCTGATATGACACGGATCAGTGGTGTTATCACAAATCATAAATGTGTTTTGACCAAATTTGGTCATTATCCTGGGTTAAAAGAAACTTAATTTTGTATGATAGTAGGTCTGATGCCCCTGGGACCTGGGAGAAGGGTCTATTTCAGAGATTTTTTCTCTAGGAATGACAGGATCTTTAATATTTTGTATAAACAGATTTGGTCTGGCTCCCTTGGGGACTGAAGGGCAGACATGAGAATGATTAAGAGATACATTCTTGGGCTTTAAAGTTCTCCTTCTGTTCATGTATGATTTGGTCGATTTGTACCTGTGGTTTGAAGTTTTCTTTGATGAAGATTATGTAGACTGGGATTCAGCTCTAATTACTTACCTGAAATTATCCCGAGATGGTCCTGACCAAGCTTAAGTGTTTTTATTTTTTGGTTGGTCCAAAATCTAAGATGGCCGCCATGGCCAACAAAGCCACCATACATGCTACTGATAGTCTGAGTATGTATATACAATATTATAAGGGTCATTAGAGTCGGATGACCATTAAGGGCCATGGTCCTCTTGTTTCAAGTAATTTCAGATAATCAACGAAATAATTATAAAGTCAAACAAAATAGTGATTATTAGGATAAGTTATCCAGCTGTGCAACTGTTGGATGAAAAATATATTATAGCTAAATAATTGTACATCATTGCTCCCCAGATGCAATTAATGCCATACATGTATGCCATACATAAATGTACATGTTTCTATATCGTACATATATGTTACTGTACAAGTACCATAGGCAAAAATGAGACACGGCGGAAATGTTTTTGTGGGGGTTTAAATAAACTAGAAAAACTTTTAAGAGTATTGTATATGAAATATTAAATATCATCAGTTCAGTTGGCATAAAGAGAGAACCATCAGAAACAATGTGCATTTGGCTAACAAGTACCTGTGATGGTGTACTTGTTGAACTTGACTTACAGTGTACTTTCAAAGTCACCATGGTCAAGAATTTGATCAAAATCTTGAACAAAGGACCAACGGTCACACAATATGGCTAGCCAGCAGGTATCAATGGTGCGGTTGAAAGTGTCCTCATATAAATGACCTTGACCTACTTTCAAGGTAAATAGATATTTTTAGTTTTTAGGAATTGTTCAACTTTTTTTATATCAAATGTTTATTTTTGTCATTCTTATTGACTGCTGCATGATAAGGAATGAGAAGCACTTAATATATAATTTCCATATGTTAGGAAATTTAACCCTGACAGAATGTGTTGTACTTCCATACTGTAATATATTTCTCTGGGAATATCTACATAAACTCAGACATTAACACTGACAGAATGTGTTGTACTTCCATACTGTAATACATTTCTCTGGGAATGTCTACATAAACTCGGACATTAACCCTGACAGAATGTGTTGTACTTCCATACTGTAATATATTTCTCTGGGAATGTCTACATAAACTCAGACATTAACCCTGACAGAATGTGTTGTACTTCCATACTGTAATGTTTCTACAGGAATGTCTACATAAACTCAGACATTAACCCTGACAGAATGTGTTATACTTCCATACAGTAATATGTTTCTACAGGAATGTCTACATAAACTGGGACATTAACCCTGACAGAATGTGTTGTACTTCCATACTGTAATATGTTTCTACAGGAATGTCTACATCAACTCGGACATTAACCCTGACAGAATGTGTTGTACTTCCATACTGTAATATGTTTTTACAGGAATGTCTACATCAACTCAGACATAAACCCTGACAGAATGTGTTGTACTTCCATACTGTAGTATGTTTGTCCAGGAATGTTTACATAAACTCAGACATTAACCCGGACAGAATGTGTTGTACTTCCACACTGTAATATGTTTCTACATGAATGTCTACACAAACTCAGACATTAAACCTGGCAGTGTGTTGTACTTCCATACTGTAATATGTTTCTCCAGGAATGTCTACATAAACTCAGTTATTAACCCTGACAGAATGTTATGTACTTCCACACTGTAATATGTTTCTACAGGAATGTCTACATAAACTCAGACATTAACCCTGACAGAATGTGTTATACTTCCATACAGTAATATGTTTCTACAGGAATGTCTACATAAACTGGGACATTAACCCTGACAGAATGTGTTGTACTTCCATACTGTAATATGTTTCTACAGGAATGTCTACATAAACTGGGACATTAACCCTGACAGAATGTGTTGTACTTCCATACAGTAATATATTTCTCTAGGAATGTCTACATAAACTCCGACATTAACCCTGACAGAATGTGTTGTACTTCCATACTGTAATATGTTTCTACAGGAATGTCTACATAAACTCGGACATTAACCCTGACAGAATGTGTTGTACTTCCATACTGTAATACATTTCTCTGGGAATGTCTACATCAACTCAGACATTAACCCTGACAGAATGTGTTGTACTTCCATACTGTAGTATGTTTGTCCAGGAATGTCTACATAAACTCAGACATTAACCCCGACAGAATGTGTTGTACTTCCATACAGTAATATGTTTCTACAGGAATGTCTACATAAACTCAGACATTAACCCTGACAGAATGTGTTGTACTTCCATACAGTAATATGTTTCTACAGGAATGTCTACATAAACTCAGACATTAACCCTGACAGAATGTGTTGTACTTCCATACAGTAATATGTTTCTACAGGAATGTCTACATAAACTGGGACATTAACCCTGACAGAATGTGTTGTACTTCCATACTGTAATATGTTTCTACAGGAATGTCTACATCAACTCAGACATAAACCCTGACAGAATGTGTTGTACTTCCATACTATAATATGTTTGTGAAGGAATGTCTACATAAACTCAGACATTAACCCTGACAGAATGTGTTGTACTTCCATACTGTAGTATGTTTGTCCAGGAATGTCTACATAAACTCAGACATTAACCCGGACAGAATGTGTTGTACTTCCACACTGTAATATGTTTCTCCATGAATGTCTACATTAACTCACACATTAACCCTGATAGAATGTGTTGTACTTCCATACTGTAATATGTTTGTCCAGGAATGTCTACATTAACTCACACATTAACCCTGATAGAATGTGTTGTATTCCATGTTAAGTTTTGACAGAAATGTTTTCTTGAAGTCAAATAACTCAGTGTAATGTTTAAATTTTTGTTATATTTCTAGAAATATAATTCGTATTTAGAGTTGTCTATGAAGCAGTTATTGAACTATGTACGCATTGACAGGTTTTGTTAAAGAAGTTACAGGTTAATAAATGTATGAAGAATTTGACGTGTTCCGTTGTTAATAACATTTCCGTATTGGGACTCAAATTATTATGTATGCATAAAAAAGTCTTGCTCTAATGTTAAACAGGTCTTACCTTCAAAGCCTCCATTGATGTTTTCAAATGACGACTGTACGTATCCACAATCCGTATGAAATGGCCATCTGATGATAGATTGCTGGTCAAATCCTTCAATAATTCTTGAAGGATCTAATTCTCAGAAATCAACATAATACCCTTTTTGAAATTTTCGTTGTACCTTCTCCTTGGTACTTACTTATGTTTAATTATTTTGAGACTGGTCAGAATCCAATATGGATGACAGGTGCCATCTTGGATTTTGAGAGTTAAAGTTTGTCTCCCTTGAAAAATGTGAAACTGTATAAATTGTCTAATGGGAGCATTTTCTCGGTGGTGTTTTGTCAGTTTACTCTAAGAAGGGAAAGTGTAACTCCAGAGGGACTATTTTACTAAATATCAGCACCCTAGTACAATTATAAAGTGATGTGGTAAAAGCTTTCAACACTTGCACAAAAAAATTGTAAGAATCTTTCTTTTTCCACAAAAAAAATATTTCTGTTTAGATCCGGCAAGGGATAGTTATTAACCCCCACAAGGACCCTAATACCATATATTACTATTATTATTTCTTTATTTCCTCCAAATTGAAGAGTTACAAAAAGAAATATACATTGTTTTCAAAATACAAATCAAGTGTCATCAATTAGTAATTGAATGAACATTGTCAGAATAAATATTCATGTATGTGTAAATATAGCTATATTAAATGGTGATGTGCGACCTTAGATAAGTGCAGGCGCAGTTGTCGCCCTTGGCAGTTTTGTTTTCAAAAACGCAAGAGGAGTTCCGGGTGAATTGGAGCTTGGAGGGAGGAGGCGAAGGCGCGGAAAGTGAATGGAAGATGGAAGGATGTGTGCTCAATTTTGAAAGGACAATATGGACAGCAATATGATGATGAGCAACCGGAAAGTGTCGGGTAAGCATGTCTTCCCGAAGTGATGCACACGTATGTGCAGGATTTTCCGTACAGAGTTTCGTTGCAGCGGTGAAAATAAGGTCATCGCCCCGGGCGGCGTGTTTCAGTAAAGACTGTGCTATTGTTTATTGACACCTCTGTATTGTGTTATGATGTTGACCTATATAAATGTTCAAATGTACGCCAACGTTTCTGTTATCATTTCGCAGTCCAACTATTAAAAATACCGTATAGTATACCCAAAGAAAGATCCCAAACAAACATACATCAAAAGGCGAGTATATGGCCTGGGACTCGTTGCTCAGTTCCGTGTATTCATCGCTCTATATTTTGACAATTGGGGGCTCGTCCGGGATTTCAGTTTTCTGTAGATATTTCGGCCACTTGACTGTTTATCTATTTTGAACTATTCAAAGGGTAGCTTGTTGGACTGTGGAATTGATGTTGGATGTTGTACCCCTATGCATTAGAAAATGTATTAAGATGCAATTGTATAGGTATATACGGTCGGTGTATCATGTCAGCTGTCTCCCGGAAGTGAACATGAACCCTCAGTATAAGCTGTAGGTTAGCGGGTAGCAATATAGAACCATCAGAGTGTCAAAATAGGTCGGATTGTATAATATTTTTTTTATGCTATTATTCTAAGGGTCAGAATAGGTTGAGCATATTATTATCAATTGTTATTTTGCACTAGAGAGTAGGTTGTTTGCTATAGCTATCATACTGAATAGGGTATCGGTACACACATTTTTTTAGAAATACTGTGGATTTACTGTTATTCTGCACAGATGAGAATAGGTCGGGTAATATACACAGGTATTTTTAGACAGATTGTTTTATTATTCTAATTTGAGATTAAAAAGAAGAAAAATCTCATGGACAAGTATTGTTCGGGTACATGGAGTGTATACTAGCTGTGTTACAGATGTTGAATTAGATTAAGTTATATCAGTACCAGTGTTCTGTTTGCATGTTGATATCTGTAGAATATTATGTAAATAGACTCATGATCACTGCACAACATTGGTTGTTTTCACTAGATTTTAAAACTCTAGAAATTTTTTAAAATTAGATAATTCTGAGTAGAATCCTTGTAACCGTAGTTACTCAAGGTTTTTATTGTCCATACTTATAAGTGTATATAAGCGACTGGAAATATACCATGGAGTACGAAAAGTGGTTAGAACTTGGGGAGAGACTGGGTTTTAAAGAAACTGAGTTACAACAGTTTGTCAGAGCCAAGGAACAGGAGTACTTGGACAGAGAGGAGAGAGCGAGGAAGCGTGACCAAGAAAAGGAGTACAGAGAGGAGGAGATACGTAAGCGTGACCTCGAGGAGGCTGAGAAAAGCAGGCAATTTGAGTTGGAAAAGTTGAGAATGCAGACTGACATTGAAATGGCTAGACTGAAGATGGAACAAGAGAGAAGCGAGATGTCAAGGTCAAACTCCGAAGAGGCTAGGTCAAGGTCATTGCGACCCAAGCTACCTAAGTTCGATGAACAAAAGGATGATATGGATGCATTTTTAGAGAGATTTGAGAAGTTTGCCATAGCACAGAAGTGGAATACAGATAACTGGGCGGTGAGTCTCAGTCCACTGCTCACTGGTAAAGGACTACAAGTCTATTCAAGCATGCCATCGACGCAGATTGATGATTATGATGAGTTGAAGAAGGCACTACTCAGAAGATATGAGCTAACTGAGGAAGGATTTCGCTTGAAGTTTAGGGAGAGTAAGCCAGAGAAGGGTGAAACCGCCTTCCAGTTTGTGGCGAGATCAACACGATATTTGATGAGATGGGTTCAGATGTCAGAGATTGAACATTCATTTGAGGGATTAACAGACCTTCTTATAAGGGAGCAATTTATCCAGACTTGTTCATCAGAGATGTCTCTTTTCCTCAAAGAGAGGGCACCAAAGGACGTTAAGGAATTAACACGGCTTGCTGAACAATACATGGAGGCTCATGGAGGAAGTATCTCCAAACCTAACAAAGTCGTTGGTTATAATTCCAATAAGGCTAATCATTCACCTCGTCATAACCCCCAGCAAAACCCAAAGGTTAGTGACAAGACAACAGATGATAAAGGTCAAAGGACACGTCGCTGTTTTATTTGTGGAGGTGAGGGTCACATCGCTCGAGATCATGCGGAAGGAGGCAAGATTGGGTCAAGGCCATACAAGGGTAGTCAGAGTAAAGACACCAACAAGGCGGCACTTTGTAAGGCTTCACGAAAGAAAAAGGAAGTAACAGAGGATTGTATTAGGGATGAGATTAGCAGTAAGAAGGAATCAAGGATAGCGATAATGGGACGTATTAGACTGGAAGACAGTGGAATGCCTGTTCAGCTTGGGTACGTGGGAGATCACCCAGTGCAGGTTCTGAGGGACACAGGATGTAGCAGCGCTGCTGTTAGGGAAGCTTTAGTAAATCCTGACCAGATCACTGACAAGGAACTCCCATGTATACTGATTGATGGAACAGAGCGGATGTTCAGAATGGCAAAGATTGATGTTGATACCCCTTTCTATGTAGGGAAGCTAGAGGCAATGTGCATGAAGGATCCAATCTATGATCTGGTAATCGGTAATGTCGACATAGCAAAGTTAACGGCTGATGTTGATTGGAGGCCGCTTTCAGAAGAAAATAAGTCAGCTGCAGTGATGACTAGAGCTGAAGCAAAGAGGGAGAAACAACCTATAAAGCCATTGAATGTCCAAGCAAAGGAGGTGGATTTTGTTGGACTGGATGGACTACAGAAAGCACAACAGGAGGACAAATCACTGAACAGGTGGCACGAGATTGCAAAAACTAAGGAAGGTAACCAAGGTGATAAGTACCGAATGGAGATAAAGAACAATATCTTGTACCGTATCTACAGACAGAAGAGAGGGAAGTTGGTTGAAGATGTACGACAGATCGCTGTTCCAGAGACATATAGGGAGAAAGTGATGTCACTTGCACACGAGTCAATTGTTGGAGGGCACTTGGGAATACAGAAAACTATCGACAGAATTTCGACAAGTTTCTACTGGCCTGGAATGACTAGTGATGTGACACGCTACTGTAGGTCTTGTGATATATGTCAAAGAACCACACCAAAGGGCAGGGTAACAAAGGTGCCTTTGGGAGAGATGCCGTTGATTGAGGAGCCTTTCAAGAGGGTAGCAGTAGATTTGATTGGTCCAATATACCCCTCGTCAGGAAGTAAGAATCGTTACATACTAACAGTTGTGGATTACGCGACAAGGTATCCTGAGGCCATAGCATTACCCAAGATTGAGACGGAGAGAATAGCAGAGGCGCTCATGGAAATATTTTGTAGAGTTGGTTTCCCGAAGGAAATACTAAGTGACAGAGGGTCACAGTTCACCTCAGGACTCATGGAGGAGGTGTGCAGACTGGTGTCAGTCAAACAACTGTTCACAACACCATACAACCCGAAGTGTAATGGTTGGTGTGAGAGAATGAATGGGGTTCTGAAGAGCATGTTAAAGAAGATGTGCCAAGAACGACCACAAGATTGGGACCGGTATATTCCCGCTGTATTATTCGCATACAGGGAAGTCCCACAAGCAAGTACTGGGTTCTCGCCATTTGAACTACTGTATGGGAGGACAGTTCGCGGGCCCATGCAAGCGTTAAAGGAGATATGGACTGATGAGGCAGATGAGAAATCTGAGACGAGGAATACATACCAGTATGTTCTCAACTTAAGAGATAGGTTAGAAGAAACCTGTAAGATAGCCAGAGAAAGTCTACTTAAGTCACAAGGAATTTACAAACACCACTATGATAAGAGAACAAAGAACCGTCAGTTTGAGGTCGGACAAAAGGTGCTGGTGTTGTTACCAACAGACAACAACAAACTTTTGTTACAGTGGAAAGGACCATTTGATGTAGTCGAGGTCGTAAACCACATGGATTATAAAGTTGATGTTGGAGGAAAAATAAAAATATATCATGTGAATCTACTGAAGTTATACGTTGAGCGAGTAGACGTCAAAACAAAATGTAAAGCAACATGTCCAATAGGGTCAGCAAAAGAGACAGTAGCTGGAATCGCAGTTATCGAGGCTGAAGATGAGAACGACTGTGGAGCTGTGGACGATGAAAACCTGCTAGAGTTAGGTAACCTATCTGGAAAGGAGACATTCAAGGATGTTGAAATCAGTGACGAATTGTCAGAAGATCAACAGTCAGAGGTGAAAGCGCTTCTAGAAGAATTTCAGGATATTTTCACGGATGTCCCCGGAACGACACATCTACAGACACACCGTATTGAGACAACCAGTAATAATCCTATCCGAGTTAAACCGTACCCAATACCGTATGCCAAAAGGGAAGAAGTGCAGGAGGAAGTTAAGAAAATGGTAGACTTGGGAATAGTAGAACCCTCGAAGTCTGCATATAATGCTCCGATTGTCATGGTGAAGAAAAAGGACCAAACCAATAGGGTGTGTATTGACTTTCGCAAACTAAACGCAGTGACTCATTTTGATCCTGAGCCAATGGGAGATATTGATAATATTATGACAAAGCTTCACGAGGATAAATATTTCTCAAAGTTCGACCTTAGCAAAGGCTACTGGCAAATACCTGTGGAAGAGAAATCACGACACATGACTGCATTTTCAACGCCAGAAGGTTGTTACCAGTTTCGGAAGCTTCCATTTGGTCTAGTTAACTCAGGAGCCACATTCAACAGAATGATGAGGAAAATGCTGGATGGTAGTAGGAATACGGACCATTATGTCGATGATATTCTTAATCATAACAAGACATGGGAGGAACATGTTCAAGATCTTAGAGAGCTATTCTCGAGAATTAGAGATGCGAACCTAACGGTACGGCCGTCAAAGTGTATGATAGGCTACAGGACACTAGGATTCGTAGGCCATACTGTGGGTGAAGGTGCAATTACCATGGAGAAAGATAAGCTGGAGAAGATTCGAGACGCACCACAACCGAAGACAAAAAGGCAGGTCAGAGCATTCCTTGGACTAGCGGGGTACTACCGGAAGTTCGTCCCAAACTTTGCGGATATTGCAACACCACTCTCAGACCTCACCAAGAAGGGAAAACCAAATCAGGTGGATTGGGGACCAGGAGAGGACAATGCATTCAGATGTCTAAAGGACCTCTTGATCACGGCCCCTGTTCTACGGCTGCCTGACCTTTCAAAAATGTTTATTGTACAGTCTGATGCCTCAGATACTGGTTTAGGTTGTGTTTTACTACAAGAACATGCTGATGGTATATTTCCAGTCGCCTATGCAAGTAAAAAGCTACTTGACAGAGAAAAGAATTACTCCGTTATCGAAAGAGAATGTTTAGCTATTATCTTTGCTGTCAAGAAATTCCAAATGTACTTATATGGGCGAGAGTTTGTACTCTACACAGATCATAGGCCATTGGTGTATATCCAAAAGAGCAAGATTGAGAGCAGTAGGATAATGCGATGGGCATTGTTTTTGCAGAATTACAAATTCCGCATCAAAATGATTAAAGGATCAGAAAATGTAGCTGCAGATTACCTAAGTAGGCAGTATTAGAGTGGTTGACCTGCTCCCTACAACGCATTATTGTAATGATTAATGGATGTATTACATATTTCGCAGGATTTATATTTGAATTTATTCTTGATGTTGTGAAAATTCATAAGTTAAGTATTTTCAGAAATAGGGGGTTGTCAGAATAAATATTCATGTATGTGTAAATATAGCTATATTAAATGGTGATGTGCGACCTTAGATAAGTGCAGGCGCAGTTGTCGCCCTTGGCAGTTTTGTTTTCAAAAACGCAAGAGGAGTTCCGGGTGAATTGGAGCTTGGAGGGAGGAGGCGAAGGCGCGGAAAGTGAATGGAAGATGGAAGGATGTGTGCTCAATTTTGAAAGGACAATATGGACAGCAATATGATGATGAGCAACCGGAAAGTGTCGGGTAAGCATGTCTTCCCGAAGTGATGCACACGTATGTGCAGGATTTTCCGTACAGAGTTTCGTTGCAGCGGTGAAAATAAGGTCATCGCCCCGGGCGGCGTGTTTCAGTAAAGACTGTGCTATTGTTTATTGACACCTCTGTATTGTGTTATGATGTTGACCTATATAAATGTTCAAATGTACGCCAACGTTTCTGTTATCATTTCGCAGTCCAACTATTAAAAATACCGTATAGTATACCCAAAGAAAGATCCCAAACAAACATACATCAAAAGGCGAGTATATGGCCTGGGACTCGTTGCTCAGTTCCGTGTATTCATCGCTCTATATTTTGACAAACATAAACACATCAATTAATTACAGAGATGACCGGGTAAATGAATACATTATGAAATAGTTAAATAACTACATTAAGAAAAGTCACGTAAGTAGCAAATGATATACAATCATTACAATGCATGTGAAGCCTGAGGTTTCCAGGGGTTGGGGAGAGCCCTACCAGCAAAGTCATCTCAGGCTTTCACACGCATTACCACACACGAAGGGGTGATACAATAATAATGATAAATAATTAAATTGATAAATCAATTAAACAGTTATTAATTCGGCAAACACTGAACAGCAGGGACACACCCCTCAATCTAGCATCATTACCATTAATTATCTAAACGCAGCCAGTTATGTTTCAGATCAAGTCCATTTTGGCTTAAAGGAGGAGCAGCATCTTAAAGCAAGATTTCAGCCAAGTTACCATTTTCGGGGCATGCCCTTCTGTCTCAATAGGTGGGACAAGCCTCATCTATATCAATTGGTGATTTCCCTTCCCCAATGATGTTTCATGCTAAATATTGTTGTAATCAATTAAGGCATTCATGAGGAGTAGCATTTTAAAGCAATATTTATAAGTGCTCCTTTATGAACGTCTATATATATATAGACCGATAGCTAGCTTATAGATTAGTAATATATTATTTGTTTTTGTATGAATACCTTTATATGTGTAGTATTTATATATCAAACATATTGCAGTATAAATACATAATTTTATGTATAGTTCCAGTATGAAAATATAGTGATCTACATGTATGTAGATTTCCAGTTTTAGATTCATATTATGATAATTGATAATAATTACTCTTAGTTATCACATTTATGTACGTGTATCGTTGTCATATTTCAGATACAGATTTGTGATAATCTTGCATTATTTTAGCTTTAAACAGTGTTCTCTTTATAAATTAAGTGTATCGATCCATATAATTTCGGATGTAATTCAGACTTTATTGATACATTTATTTCATAGGTTGCATATACGATTATTTAAATGTATATTTGTAAACGCTATATTATCATTATTGTTATGGTGGTTCACAGAAGCTGAGCCCTCGACAGGATTGATCAGGCTACCAGGAAACTGAATATGTATACCTGTATGTGTGGGATGGATGTATGTTGATCAGAATATGTATACAGGTATTGGAGTATGTATGGTTTGTATGTATTTATCCTTGTAGTTTAATTGATGATGATGAGTATGATGATGATGATTATGATTATATGATGATTAGTATGATGATGATGATGATATGATGATACTGATGACAATGATATTATGATAAGATTATGATGATGATGAAGTTTATTACGATGATGATGATGAAATGATGATGATGATGATATCATGATGAGATGATGATGATGATGATGATGAAGTTTATTATGATGAAGTTTATTATGATGACTGATGATGATGATGACATTATGATGGTTTTGAGTATGAGGATTATGATGATAATGATTAGTAGGATGATTAGTATGATTATGATGATGATGAGATTATGATGGTGATGAGTATGTTGATGATGATTATCATTATGATGATGATTTTAATGTTTAAGTAGGATGATGACATTATGATGATGAAAAATATAGGTTATGATGACAGTGAAGATGATATTATGATTATGATGATAGCAAATCATACATATTGGAATTGATGTGTGTTTGTGTGTGTGATTCTTATGTATTTATGTATCAAAAATGTCTTTAAAAATAAAAAAAATATAAAAAAAAATATTGTTATGGTGATATTTTTCATTTTATTCTGAATAAATGTCAAGAACTGGCCTGGTCCTTAGTGTTTCTTTCTTATGCACTGAAGGCCACGTGATCAATATTTGAAGTTTTTGCTTGTTAGAGTTACCTCCCTTCGTACACACGTTACAATTTCAGAACGGAGAACGTAAATCGGGACTAATCAGGTCATCTTCGCTAGCCAAGGCTTCTGATTACGTTACACTACACGAACCCTTGGCGGATATAGTCGTGTTCAAACCGTCGCGCCCTGGAATCCCAGGGCATCCAATCAAATCGCGTTGTACGTTCAGGCTTGGTTTCGCAGTAAACAAAAATTGCGGCACCCAGTACAGAGCTACAATGTCGACTATGTCATGGCATTTTACCTATATACAGAGACGAACTATCTTTAGGGAAACATTCGCAGTGTTTGATCAATCTATTTAAGTCATTGATCACATATCTCATCAAAATGACCCAAGCCTCCATGTGTGTTTGTAAACATCTCAGATGAAGTAAATCGGTAACGCTCGTTTTGATTGGTCGAAAATTTCATGCGTAAAGAGTGGTAATTTTGAATCTCCGCTAGAGGGCCAGAACTGACGCCTATATCCGCCAAGGGTTCGTGTAGTGTAACGTAATCAGAAGCCTTGGCTAGCGAAGATGATGTGTCCCGTAAAATGTATATTTCTCTCTCTAAATGTCACTTAATACATATCTTGTAGAAACTGTCTTTATAATGTCTACTTATATATGTGTCCCGTAAAACGTATATTTTAAATGTAAATGTCACTAAATACATATCTTGTAGAAACTGTCTTTATAACTGAAATTGTCTACTTATATATGTGTCCCGTAAAACGTATATTTTAAATGTAAATGTCACTGAATACATATCTTGTAGAAACTGTCTTTATAACTGAAATTGTCTACTTATATATGTGTCCCGTAAAACGTATATTTTTCTCTCTAAATGTCACTTATACATATCTTGTAGAAACTGTCTTTATAACTGAAATTGTCTACTTATATATGTGTCCCGTAAAACGTATATTTTAAATGTAAATGTCACTGAATACATATCTTGTAGGAACTGTCTTTATAACTGAAATTGTCTACTTATATATGTGTCCCGTAAAACGTATATTTTAAATGTAAATGTCACTGAATACATATCTTGTAGAAACTGTCTTTATAACTGAAATTGTCTACTTATATCAGAGACATATATACAGAGAGATTGGCAGCTCTCTATTTGCCCTTGTGTTTACATAGTGGCCCCTGGCCTTCCCACAATCCTTTGCGGTCGCTCGGTTCAGTCTTCGCTAGACGCCATATTGGAGAAAACTTGAAAACCAGGCACATAATTATCGATAATTTCTATTTGAAATCATCACCAAGATCCAATTATGTGCTTTAATTTTATTAATATCAAAGTGCAGAAGTGTCATCAATATGAAATATATCACAATTTGCTGTCCAAGTGTTTGTATTTTGAGTATGAAAGTCAAGCACAACGCAGGAAAGATCGGCGGGAATCTCCAATTTTCGAAAAGTCCCTAGGGGGTTTTCGAGAATACGGATAAATGACAACAATGTGCATGATAATCAAGACCACATTCCATAAGTATGATAGTTTTTGGTTAATGTGGTAACTTTTGTAGTGGCCTAGATAAAACAATGTGCTTTTTGTGTGCGTTTAAAATTGACGATGTTTTGGTCGGACGTAATGGCTGCTTAATTACAAAACTTGGACATGTCGAACAGGACCCGATGGATTTTAGAAAATACGGATAAATGGCAACAATATGCATGATCAATAAGACTATATACCATAAGTATGATAGTTTTTGGTTAATGTGGTAACTTTTGTAGTGGCCAAAATAAAACGATGTGCTTTTTGTGTGCGTTTAAAATTGACGATGTTTTGGTCTGACGTAATGGCGGCTTAATTACAAACTTGGACATGTCGAATAGGACCCAATGGATTTTCGAAAATATGGATAAATGACAACAATATGCATGATCAATAAGACTATATCCCATAAGTTTGATAGTTCTTGGTTAATGTGGTAACTTTTGTAGTGGCCAAAATAAAACGATGTGCTTTTTGTGTGCGTTTAAAATTGACGATGTTTTGGTCTGACGTAATGGCGGCTTAATTACAAACTTGGACATGTCGAATAGGACCCAATGGATTTTCGAAAATATGGATAAATGACAACAATATGCATGATCAATAAGACTATATCCCATAAGTTTGATAGTTCTTGGTTAATGTGGTAACTTTTGTAGTGGCCAAAATAAAACGATGTGCTTTTTGTGTGCGTTTAAAATTGACGATGTTTTGGTCTGACGTAATGGCGGCTTAATTACAAACTTGGACATGTCGAATAGGACCCAATGGATTTTCGAAAATACGGATAAATGACAACAATATGCATGATCAATAAGACTATATCCCATAAGTTTGATAGTTTTTGGTTAATGTGGTAACTTTTGTAGTGGCCAAAATAAAACGATGTGCTTTCTGTGTGTATTTAAAATGACGATGTTTTGGTCTGACGTAATGGCGGATTAACCAGAACATGTCGAATAAGTTCCAATACTACGATACACACATGCGCATAGCCCGATTTACCTGCGCTCGCGTGTGTTTGATAGGAGACAGGACGCTCTCGATAAGGGATATGCTTGAGTGGTCACGAATAAAGGGAGCCACTATGTGTACGGGGAAATAGCGATGTTACTAATCTCTCTGTATATATGTCTCTGCTTATATATGTGTCCCGTAAAACGTATATTTTAAATGTAAATGTCACTAAATACATATCTTGTAGAAACTGTTTTTATATGTGTCCCGTAAAACGTATATTTCTCTCTCTAAATGTCACTTAATACATATCTTGTAGAAACTGTCTTTATAATGTCTACTTATACATGTATATGTGTCCCGTAAAACGTATATTTTAAATGTAAATGTCACTAAATACATATCTTGTAGAAACTGTTTTTATATGTGTCCCGTAAAACGTATATTTCTCTCTCTAAATGTCACTTAATACATATCTTGTAGAAACTGTCTTTATAATGTCTACTTATATATGTGTCCCGTAAAACGTATATTTTAAATGTAAATGTCACTAAATACATATCTTGTAGAAACTGTTTTTATATGTGTCCCGTAAAACGTATATTTCTCTCTCTAAATGTCACTTAATACATATCTTGTAGAAACTGTCTTTATAATGTCTACTTATATATGTGTCCCGTAAAACGTATATTTTTCTCTCTAAATGTCACTTATACATATTCTGTAGAAACTGTCTTAATAACTGAAAATGTCTACTTATATATGTAATCGAATATTTTAAATGTAGATGTCACTTGATACATGTCGCGTTAAGCTATTCATATGTATTTCATATTGTCTTCATGTCTTTCATACAATACTTACAACTTATTGGATTCTGCTCTAAACTGTATGATTTGTACTTTCACAACATATATGTCAACGATACCAGCTGTCTGTGAGGTAAAACTTGTCCATACGCATATTTACACCCCCGTTCGCTTTAATCACTTTGTCTGTCCATGTTAACACAATGGTCTGGACGGCGGATCCACGAGGAGGGTTAACACATGGGTCTGGACGGCGGATCCACGAGGAGGGTAGTAGTCAAACTGATCTTACATTTTTATTCGATCTTGACTTTTTTGTCCAAAATTATAGTATAACAAGTTTGACACTACTTTTGTACTAGGCATGGCATGACGGGGCTACGGTCCGGCAGTCAGGTGTCGATGGCAATCCTCATTGCATGGATCCAAACTTCAGCGGGTGGTTTACAAGAACGGGGTACTAACAGTAGGGTATAGGAATGTAGGGCGATAGGAATTACTAACTTTTCATGGACAAGTTTTATCAATTTCGGACAATTATCCGAGAGTCACAGATAGCTGTATACTTAAGTGGAATTGCAATATGCTAAAATTGTTTTGCGTCATTTACGCATGAAATCTATTACATTGGTATATTACTATAATTGCATATTCCACATTTAATTTGTAAAACTCTTGATTGTTATTAAATCTGAATCTTCTGGTTTAAGTATTCTAATCGAAATCAATATTGGTTTGTAACGACCCATGCCCTAAAAATAAAGGCTATGCAGGGTGATTTCATTACCATGTTTGATTTTGTCTTTACCAAATGCAGAATTTAATATGTTTTAAGTATGTACACATTTTTTCCAGTATAATTTATATATGCAAGAAACACACATTTCCAAATGACCAATTGTTTTTCAAAACTCTTTTAAACCTGCTATAAAATTACCAATTAATAATTAATTCATATGATATGACGAAAAAAATAATCCAACAAAACAAACAAAAACTTCAGAAATGATCAAAACGAGACATCAGATGTGGATATCCTTTATATCCCTTATCGAAAATATTGATACACTTACATCAGAAAAAATAATACATCAGTTAGTTTCTAAATTACCTTATTTAAATAGAAGCAGATATAGAAAATCGCCACTTATACAATATAATCATATTTCAAGATATATACTACCCGGTATTTCAAAAGTGTCATTATGAATAAGAGTTGTCGTTCTGAATATTATGTATCTTTACTTATGCTTACATTTAAGTTCTTTATTGACTCTTCCGACTCATCAGTAACATATACATACATAATATGCTAATTTTACACAACATTGACAACATCACAAAAAAAAAAAAAAAAAAAAAACATAAATTCGTGCCATGGACAATATATTTGGAGAGCAAATATTTCTTAAGAATATCATAATAACATGGGCATATCACATTAAGTTGAATGCAAATACTTCAGTAGAAAATCAGATAATTATTCCGTGTAATTACACGTACTTGTTATTTTCATTTATCTGCTACAAGTAAAAAAATACTGCATATTTACTTACAAGCACATTTATCATTTAAGTTAAGTTGTACTGCTAAACATATATCGAAAATAAAATAAAATATAATATCTAACCGTCTTTTTATGCATACACATTTTTTTATCCGATGACATTTGTTCAAATGTATATCATAATTATAGGTTTAATGTATGTTCGTCAGAAATTAACATAAATACAGTTTAAACCAAACACAAACAGTATAAAATATATTATTCAGATTTCGTCAAAACGTAGGTTTATCGGAAAAAAAACCTGAAATAACAATTACTATGTTCTGTCTCAAAAGTGTTTCTTTGTGGTCTAGGTCACATGATGTAGTTATAGATGCATAATGGTAATTATTGCAATATGCGTACAGGCAATTTTAGGCTCACACATCAAACAAAATCTTTTCACGTCGCCCCACATATTTGGCAAGATAAAACATCTGAAGAAAAGTCAATTCATTTCCATAAATTTTTGGCAAGCAAGAAACGTTCCCAAATCAGCAGCTTTGTTATGGCCTCAAATGTTGAGTTTCAGTGTCCGAGGCCAAAACAATCTTGCGGCAAAAAGCCATGTCAACGCAAACGCGTGAAATCATCAAAAACCAGGACATAGAAAAACTGTTGAAACCAGACCATTTTCTTCATGGGCTAGTTCAGTATACTGACTTGACATTGACATTTTAATTATTTATAAATTTTGCATTTTTTTCATTTTAGTGGTAAATACAAATAAGTAGTCAATTTCAGACTCGTCACCTCGTCAGGTGCACTTTGCGTAAAGTGAGAACTGAAATATGTCTACTGTCAATGACAGTATTGTATTTGTACATTTTAGAGCGTGTATGTTTTTATATATATATATATATGCATTGTATTTGTATCATTTTCTTCATGGGCTAGTTCAGTATACTGACTTGACATTTTAATTATTTATAAATTTTGCATTTTTTCATTTTAGTGGTAAATACACCTCGTTTCAGTAGTCAGTTTCAGACTCGTCACCTCGTCAGGGGCACTTTGCGTAAAGTGAGAACTGAAATATGTCTACTGTCAATGACATTATTGTATTTGTACATTTTAGAGCGTGTATGTTTATATATATATATATATATGCATTGTATTTGTATCTAACATGGTTTTTATATATGTGGAATAGATTATGAGATTTACTTTTTATACGTATATAAGCTATTGTGGTAGTGCATCCAAAACAATATCAGCTTATTCTAATGAAAGATATATATAGAGTCTGTAGAGAGTTTCTATCAAGAACATATTTCAGTTTCCTCAGTGTACCTAAACGTATGAAAGTTTCAATGTGGTCAACCAAGTCAAAACTAGAGGACAAGTATACACCAAGATGTTTATGAGATGGCACATTGGATACGACTGTATTGTTCATAAAAATTATTGAAATGTACCGATTAAATACATAGTAATTTTATGAATGTAACAATTGGATTTTAACATTTTTTAACATTCAACAGACGTTTATATTTACATGTAGGCTTTGCTTAGAATTATAGAAGACTTTTGTCTAAGAATTATTTCGTAGAAATCTACTATTTTTATACATCGACTTCACGAATTGCTTGTTATATAATCAATATTCTACATAATCAATTGTCTTTAAATTAACCAGGTCTTTGTTGTTCCTTGACATTATATGCATAAGGGGAGATAACCGCTACTGAAGTTAGAGTGTTTGTGTACATTATATCGATTCATGGTGCTTTACGCGACAATGATGCACTAAAAATTGATTTAACAAGTTCACGTTCCCAAATTATCAGCTGTAAGTATGATTTTGTTTGATTTACATAGTAGATTAAGGTAGATTTGGGTGGATTTGGGTAGATTTGGGTGGATTTGGGTAGATTTGGGTAATTCGTCGCGCCCCGCTAAATAGCCTCGTTCGGGCGAATATTTACTTCCTCGATCGAGTCGGGTCTGGAGAAAATGCCAAAATGAAAGAAACCACGAAAGTTCTCGTGTATAATCCAGACTCAACAGGTAATCATGAAATTACGTCAATTATATTTTTTGTAAAAGTACCTTACATATACTTGTATGGGTCTGTTGTAATGTTGGCGAAAAATATTAGCCACACCCGTAGCAACAGGAAAGGTTCATGATTTGCAGTTTTATAAGTTCATGATTTTATGTATCTAGATCTATAGCTTTGCTTACTTATGCATTGGCTCGAATCCTTGGCAGTATATTCATGTTATTGTGAATTTTAGTACATTAGAACAATGAAAATTCAGTGTAGTTTGTAAAATCAGAAGCGAAAGTAGACACTAGGGTATTTCCGATGAGTCATTAGGTCTACCACGGGACATACCCGTTCAAAGTACCCGTTCAGATGGAAAGATAATCTTCACTGTGTACATGCTTCGACCTAATTCAATAAGAACAAGAGATCCCAGAGGGATCTTGGCGCCCACCATTGAATGATCTTCGTAAGTTCCATGTCAGATTGATCTTTTCTCTACTTTTCCCTTCATTTTACTAATCTGTGCAAATTGAGACATCCCACCAGTACTTTTCAAACAAGGGAATCCTAGCTATATAAGAAATTTGAGATTTAACGATAATGGCTGTTTGTTTGCCAGGTTGTTTTCAGGACAGACTGGTCCAAAAATGCAATACAAGGGACCAAGGGGAACCTACTTATGAAATTTGAGAAAGATCCATTCAGTACTTTGAGAAATAGAGATAACAAACTTCAATTGTCAAAATCCAAGATGGCGGTCTGTCGGCCATATTGTTTTCCAATTGATCTCAAAATGCAATAAGAATAAAGAGGCACCAAGGGGAACCTCCATATGAAATTTGAGAAAGATCTCTTCAGTGCTTTCTCAGAAATAGCGATAACAAATTTCAATTGTCAAAATCCAAGATGGCTGCCTGTCGGCCATGTTATTTTCAGATTGGTCTCAAAATGCAATAAGCATAAAGAGGCACCAAGGGGAACCTCCATATGAAATTTGAGAAAGATCCCTTCAGTACTTTCTCAGAAATAGCGATAACAAACTTCAATTGTCAAAATCCAAGATGGCTGACTGTCGGCCATGTTATTTTCAGATTGGTCTCAAAATGCAATATGCATAACTAGGCACCAAGGGAAACTTACATATGAAATTTGAGAAAGATCCCTTCAGTACTTTCTCAGAAATAGTGATAACAAACTTCAATTGTCAAAATCCAAGATGGCTGCCTGTCGGCCATGTTGTTTTCAGATTGGTCTCAAAACGCAATATGCATAACTAGGCACCAAGGGAAACTTACATATGAAATTTCAGAAAGATCCATTCAGTACTTTCTCTGAAATAGTGATAACAAACTTCAATTGTCAAAATCCAAGATGGCTGCCTGTCGGCCATGTTGTTTTCTGATTGGTCTCAAACTACAATATGCATAACTAGCACCAAGGGGAACCTTCATATGAAATTTGAGAAAGATCCCTTCAGTACTTTCTCAGAAATAGCGATAACAAACTTCAATTGTCAAAATCCAAGACGGCTGCCTGTCGGCCATGTTGTTATCCGATTGGTCTCAAAACGCAATATGCATAACTAGGCACCAAGGGGAACCTTCATATGAAATTTGAGAAAGATCCCTTCAGTACATTCTCAGAAATAGCGATAACAAACTTCAATCGTCAAAATCCAAGATGGCTGCCTGTCGGCCATGTTGTTATCCGATTGGTCTCAAAACGCAATATGCATAACTAGGCACCAAGGGGAACCTTCATATGAAATTTGAGAAAGATCCCTTCAGTACATTCTCAGAAATAGCGATAACAAACTTCAATCGTCAAAATCCAAGATGGCTGCCTGTCGGCCATGTTGTTTTCCGATTGGTCTCAAAACGCAATATGCATAACTAGGCACCAAGGGGAAACTACATATGAAATTTGAGAAAGATCCCTTCAGCACTTTCTCAGAAATAGCGATAACAAACTTCAATTGTCAAAATCCAAGATGGCTGCCTGTCGGCCATGTTGTTTTCCGATTGGTCTCAAAACGCAATATACATAACAAGGCACCAAGGGGAACCTACATATGAAATTTGAGAAAGATCCCTTCAGTACTTTCTCAGAAATAGCGATAACAAACTTCAATTGTCAAAATCCAAGATGGCTGCCTGTCGGCCATGTTGTTTTCCGATTGGTCTCAAAACGCAATATGCATAACTAGGCACCAAGGGGAACCTACATATGAAATTTGAGAAAGATCCCTTCAGTACTTTCTGAGAAATAGCGATAACAAGAATTGTTTACGGACGGAGGGACGGACGGACGGAGGGAGGGACGGACGGACGACGGACCACGGACGCAGGGCGATTTGAACAGCCCACCATCTGATGATGGTGGGCTAAAAATACTTTATTTTTTTTATTTTTAATACTAATGACATTTGGAAAGTTATTACAAATTGCGTCCTGTTGCATGTGCACATCAACGCAATTTGTAATAAAAATTTCCAAGTTATTTCAACCAGAGACCTATATACTAGGGATTCGCAACAAGCTCATTGGCTTACCAAACGTCACCGCCGAGCGGAAGTTCGGGTGATTTATCCCAGAGTGCATTGCTGCTCCTACTGTTTAGACGCCATATTGAAAGTACGCCTGAAACACGGTCAGCTTTATCACAGCTCATAGAAGACTATTGTCCGATAACAAATCACGGGAATCAAACGTAAGTGCATTTTTTTTATGTAAACTAGTGTTTCAAACGTATTCCGTCGTACTTTATGTTCGGAAGACTGCACATGTGACCGTTCAACTTCTTTTCACGGCGATTACCGCGCTGGTTAGCTTATGTCGGGCCGCTTATGTCTGGTGTTAAGGACAGTGCTCTACATGGTTTCAGTTTAACTCCTTTTTTATTTATTGACGAATTTCAAAACGGTTTTCAAATAATTGTTGCTCCATAGTTACTGTATCGTGTTTAGTCAAATTTGTTGTGTAATTCATTGTGAATATTTAGTTAATGCCCAGTGAAAATAAGTAAACAAAACAAATTATGGTTATATTGTGAATGGCTGGTGTTAAGGACAGTGCTACATGGTTTCAGTTTAACTCCTTTTTTATTTATTGACCAATTTCAAAATGGTTTTCAAATAATTGTTGCTCGATAGTTACTCTATCGCGTTTAGTCAAATTTGTTGTGTAATTCATTGTGAATATTTAGTTATTGCCCGGTGAAAATTGGTAAACAAAACAAGAGAAAAAGATGGCTGGTATACTTTCGTCTATTTTGTTTTTAACTGGAAGGTGTATATAATTAAACTATCCATTAATTATATTCAATTCAACTTTAATATCATATTTATGATTAGATTAGTGATTTGATAGCTATAATCTGTAGAATTTTATATAGTATAATCATGACTTCTGTTAACATTGATCTCATGAATAATAAAGCCATTATTGAAAGAAATGCATTAATTGAAACTAATCGAAAAAAGCATAAATCAGTCTAATGTAAATAAAATAAAATATTATACTTTTTGTAAATTATTTAGTGTTTCAAAACAGATATTTGATACAGAATTGCAGGGATTGATCGAGGAATGAGTGTGTTGGAATATAATAGCTATGATATCTTTTGCACATAGCAAAACATTAAATACTGCGGTATATATTTTATTGTATTGTGTGGGAAATTAATAAAATCAAAATGTTATATATTTTTTCCCCATTATGACCGATATATATACCCCCCCCCCCCCAACCTTTGGGGCATTGATCACACCTCACCTTTGATAAAAACATTAACACCTAGTCATGGGGCATCTCCTAATAAACTCAAAGGGGGTCCATTCAGAATATATGTAGAGCATGTACCTGTATGTACCTGTACTTCTGGGTCTACAGAAAAAAATATTGTCATGGTGATCACCTGGGCTCCCCCAATCCATCCAAACCATAAGGACATTGGCCACACCTTTATTACCTTTGAGATATACATCAATCAACAGGTGTGTCTCATTGTCAACACATGCCCTGAGGCTGCCCATGTCCATCTCCCCAAAATACTAGAGTTCACTAAAGGCATGCTGTGCAGTATACAATCTAAATATTTACCTGTACTCTGGAAGACAAAAATCCCTCAGGTGTGTCCTCATTTCCTAATTAAACTTAAATGGGTCCATTCATATTTAGATATATATGTTTTTAGGTTAATTTTGAATGTACGAATCTGTTTAATCAACATTTGGGGTATATGAATTTACTGCAGGGTATTTGAAATTTGAATGTTTCAAATTTAAATCTTACCATATTATACCATAATGTATCAATACTTATTAAACTTGATTTTTTTTTCAGAATGCCAAAGAAGAAAAGATCTACCATTGGTACATGACCTAAGTACTATCAAAGTTTTCAATACTAAATAATAAAATATTATCAATCATCAAACATGACAGTGTTTTTTGTTTTTTTTTTTTCATTTTACCTAAGACTTTTGCTATAGCATTTGTCTAATAAACAAGAAATATCTCTAAAAAAAAAGATAAAAGGCATAGTTTTAATGCTGGTTTTTATACTGTAAAACTGCTGGTGAAATAAATCAACGTATCACTGGTCTAGTGGTGGGTGCAGATGAGCTCTAAGGCCTATAGGTATACAAGATATATAACATTAAACAACTACAGATGTGTACAGGAGAGTGTTACATAAACTGTACATGTACATGAAAACTGTTCAATATAAAATTATCTACACTAATAAATTTTGTCTTTTGCAAGCCAAGTATAGATAATAACCTAAATTTGACAACTCTCTAACATTATTAACAGATAATAGTTGGATTAATTTAAAAACAGAATGTCTTTTGTAGTAATATTGTTTTATACATTTTACCCTCAGACCTGTATATAATGGACATATAAAAAATAAAATGAAACTCGCCCTCGATGTCACCCAAATCACAATTGTTACAGGTTCTATTTCTTTGGGTAATATTATTATGTCTATCTATTTCTATATTTAATTTGTGTGAGGATGCTCCACATACATTTATATTTAGTTTCTATAGGTTTAAAACTGTACACAGTGGCTATCTATCAGATATCGATATATAATATACCTTTCGACGAACTAGATATCTGTTAACATGTTTTGTTTTGAAACATCGGTCAATCTCTGCTCAATGCTTTTAAAAGCATAGTCTACTGGTGAATAAGAATAAAACATGTACTCAATACCTAAAGCAGCAAATTCATTCTTAATGTCACATATCCACACATCATTCTCATTTACCATTTCATCAAGACATGTTTTCAATACCAGATTATCCGACTGTTTCACCAATATTTGAACACTCTTAATTTTCTCATAATAGTTAATGGTAATCTACTCAATTCACAGTAAACGAAGTCATTGCAAGTTGATTTAGGCACCTTATTAAGTTAAGTATTTTTTTTACAGAATTTCTAATGTACGCTTTCGACATCCGGTGCTTTATGAAATCCCCATATTTCCGATGCATAACGTAAAATACTATTTACATACGAATCAAAATTAGAACATTAAGTTTCTACATTCAAGCTATGATTTCTGAGAGAAGTCAGAGAAAATCTTTTCTGCCTTGTTTTTGTGTTTTGTAAAACTTCCCATTGTAGTTGAACAGCATACCCAATAATTCAAAACTGTCAACAATTTCTATATTGTCATTATTATATTTCCATGGCTCATTATTTCTTATTTGTCCACAATTTCTAAACACCATGATTTTAGTTATATCAACATTGACCTCCAGATTCCATTTTATGGTATATGCATATAAAGAATCCAACATAATTTGTAAATCTTCTGGGCAGTTAACAAATAAAGCCATGTCGTCGGTATATATACATTAGCAAGAAAAGATCAAGCATCTGTAATTCAATACTTGGACAGTTGTCATTAATAAAGTGTATTTAGATACAAAGAAAATAACAGGTGATTATATTTCCCCTTGTGAGAGTCCGGTATAATTAGGGAAGCACTGACTGAAGTCAGTATCACTATCGAAAATATAAGAATCGTCGTCAGTATATTTCTCTATACATCTAAATTTAGATCATCGGCTAATGGCAGAAAATCGAACGACATTTATATGAATCTTTAACGGAAAATGGTGCTTTTTTCGGCGGACACTACTTAAATATCGTTGTTCACATCTGCCGATATACATTACAGTGAATAGGTATAACTATCGCCAGTGTGAAGTTATCTCAGACAGACGGTCGTCCGTCGCCATCTCTTGGCACGGCACATGTCACTAATATAAACAACTCCGATATCCACCTATTGCGCAGCCGCAGCGCTTGGTCTCGCTAGATCTCGTGCTAAATATACTGTTGCGAGTCCCTAGTATATAGGTCTCTGTTTCAACCGGATGAATTGGCCGATCGCCAGCCGATATTAAGCCACGCCCCTAAAAATTCAAGGGAGATAACTCCCGTATGCTCCGACATTGCTAAGGTAAACAAGATGGCGACTGCTTATCTAGGCCATATACCTGATGACTTTTCTGCGACGTATTTACCGTACAAACTAACTCTAAAACAAGAAACATCTTTAAAAAAGATAAACGGCATAGTTTTGATGCTGGTGGTTATAATGTAAAACTACTGGTGAAATAAATTAACGAACTACAATGTAATTAATAAATGCGTAGTTTCAGCACGGATAACAAAATTATATCAGTTTGAATCATTTTTAGCTCACCTGGACCGAAGGTCCGGTGAGCTTATGTCATGGCGCAGCGTCCGTCGTCCGTCCGTCCGTCCGTCTGTCAACATTTGCTTCAAATCGCTACTAGTCAAAAAGTTCTAATTGGATTTTGACCAAATTTGGCCAGAAACATCCTTGGGGGAAGGGGAACAGATTTTGCATAAATGGTGACTCTGACCCCTGAGGGGCCAAAGGGGCGGGGCCCAATAGGGGAAATAGAGGTAATTCCTTTAAATCGCTACTAGTCATAAAGTTATGAATGGATTTGAACCCAATTTAGTCAGAAACATCCTTGGGGGTAGGGGAACAGATTTTGCATAAATGGTGACTCTGACCCCAAAGGGGCCAAAGGGGCGGGGCCCAATAGGGGAAATAGAGGTAATTCCTTTAAATCGCTACTTGTCATAAAGTTATGAATGGATTTGAACCCAATTTAGTCAGAAACATCCTTGGGGGAAGGGGAACATATTTTGCATAAATGGTGGCTCTGACCCCAAAGGGGCCAAAGGGGCGGGGCCCAATAGGGGAAATAGAGGTAATTCCTTTAAATCACTACTAGTCATAAAGTTATGAATGGATTTGAACCCAATTTGCTCAGAAACATCCTTGGGGGAAGGGGAACAGATTTTGCATTAATGGTAGCTCTGACCCCCAAGGGGCCAAAGGGGCGGGGCCCAATAGGGGAAATAGAGGTAATTCCTTTAAATCACTACTAGTCATAAAGTTATGAATGGATTTGAACCCAATTTGCTCAGAAACATCCTTGGGGGAAGGGGAACAGATTTTGCATAAATGGTGACTCTGACCCCTGAGGGGCCAAAGGGGCGGGGCCCAATAGGGGAAATAGAGGTAATTCCTTTAAATCGCTACTAGTCATAAAGTTATGAATGGATTTGAACCCAATTTAGTCAGAAACATCCTTGGGGGTAGGGGAACAGATTTTGCATAAATGGTGACTCTGACCCCAAAGGGGCCAAAGGGGCGGGGCCCAATAGGGGAAATAGAGGTAATTCCTTTAAATCGCTACTTGTCATAAAGTTATGAATGGATTTGAACCCAATTTAGTCAGAAACATCCTTGGGGGAAGGGGAACATATTTTGCATAAATGGTGGCTCTGACCCCAAAGGGGCCAAAGGGACGGGGCCCAATAGGGGAAATAGAGGTAATTCCTTTAAATCACTACTAGTCATAAAGTTATGAATGGATTTGAACCCAATTTGCTTAGAAACATCCTTGGGGGAAGGGGGACAGATTTTGCATAAATGGTAGCTCTGACCCCGGAGGGGCCAAAGGGGCGGGGCCCAATAGGGGAAATAGAGGTAATTCCTTTAAATCGCTACTAGTTATTAAGTTATGAATGGATTTGAACCCAATTTGATCAGAAACATCCTTGGGGGAAGGGGAGCAGATTTTACATAAATGGTGACTGACCCCAAAGGGGCCAAAGGGGCGGGGCCCAGTAGGGGAAATGGAGGTAATTCCTTTAAATCGCTACTAGTCATAAAGTGATGAATGCATGTTCTAAAAACAATTCTTGAGGTCTTTCAGACCTTAGAGAGTCTGGACTTCATTAATCTTTAAAGCAGTTCGGATTCCCACACTATAACCATATATAGCATTGTTTGAGATTTACAAATAAAACAAATTGAATATGAACAATATTTTGACATTTGGTCTAATCCAACCAGGTGAGCGATACAGGCCCCATGGGCCTCTTGTTGGTGATAATAAGACTACAAATGTGTCATTTGAATAGATGCATCCACTTATTCAGCTTGCATTCATTTTAAAAGGGACATCATGGTTAAATCGTTGCAATTTTCACTGAATGTACGCGTTTTGTTCCTTTCCAGTTATGTTTCTGTGCTGTTTCAATGTTCACAGTCAATCCCTATGTCCAGCTTGACCACTCGATTCAGTTGGGAATCCCCCTCTAAATTTAGCGCGGAAATTATTTTTAGATCATTACGTGACTGTTTTGAAATCGTGGCAACACAAGCACACGATAGATTACAAGGCGATATCTATATTCCATCTGGTTTAGTTGGATAACGATATTATACACAGTGGTTTAAATGTTAAATAACACGTTCTGTAAATATTACGGCACACATATTTATGTGTAAATAAGTGTAAACACTGTTCATATAGTATAGTGACAGTAGCGATGTACTGGTACAGACTGTATTTGTGTAAATATTACCGAGATTATCATGACCTAGACCTACTATCAAACAATCAAGCAGAATACGAGCGGCGTCCGTATTACTGCTGTTTTCATGTTTGAACTGTTACAATCTATTGTACTACTTCCCAAGTTTAATTCTAGGATTGTGTTTGACCCATTTTCCTATTATTCTCTTCATTGCGGAAGCTGCTATAGTTTTCAACCGCAGTCGATTCACATTGGAAGCCATTTTTGTTTCCGTATATGTCACAACATTTGCATATTCAGCATTTTGCATTGACCGCTACATTGACCAATCACATACTTCATCTTGACCAGAACGCCACCTGTCGCGTCATATCCGGGGCCAAAACCAAATTAGACGGCTATGCCGAACAAAAACAGAGAGCAACGGCATTTGTGAATGGTAGCTATGTAAAAAGTGTGACATTATCAATGGATTTGATGAAAACTTTTATTCATGTTTGTGCCAAAATATACCGCAGTCAACGAAAATTAGAGGAACCTCATTCAACCAATATTGAAATTTCCCGCTCCGAGACTGTATTGATTGACGCCCACTTTCGTGCAAAGTTGAGTTAGCACTTATATATATCTTTCCTTTTCATTTTGATTATTATCATTATTTTTATTTTAATTTTTTTTGCTTTAAGAAAAGAATACACTTGCAGTCTCTTGTTATTTATTTAAAGACTTCAGTAGAGGCCTTTTCATGTTGATATGCCCATGACAGGTAGTTAAGAGACAACTGCAGCCTTTTTTATATATAAAAAATAACAACTAGTGAAATAAATGCAACTACAGTAAAACTCGGATAAGTCGAAGTCGACGGGACCAAGCAAAATATTCGACTTATCCGATGGTTCGACTTATCCGTGTTTGTATACGGAGACAAAACCCAACTATCATCGGTTGTATGCAGAACAAGTGCTTGCATGATAAGATAGTCGAAAATAAGCAATACATAATAACAAAGAAATTAATTAATTGTACATGATAACAATTATTCCTTTATCTAATAAACAATAGTGTGCACAGTTACAGATAAAAACAAAGTTCATGCGTAAAATAGTCTTTGACATAGACACACGATTTACACATACACGGGAGTCGCAAATGACAGCATAATATTCTATGAAAACGTTACATATATTATAAGAATATAAATGTATATATTGTACTCATATTATCTATCTTTAAATCCGTTTATATTGTTCTCCAATTTAACAATATTAAACAATAAACAGTCCGGGAAAATTGATCGACCGTACGCGTGCTGATTTTGTATCAAAGGTGAAGGCCGCGGTCAGTGTTTTATCGGCTGCATAATCATGCATTGCCACAATCTTTTGAACAGAGTAAAAACATTCCGCATATCATTGTTACTATTGCATCGTCGTATTCAGAATTTAGGCATATATAGATAAATCAATGACAGACAGGTATTTTTCTTTGCATTTTTCGATGGAAGATATGTAATTTATCGTCTACCTTTTCCTTATTGCATCAAAACAGTAAACAGAACACATCGGTTTGTAGACTAAAACGTGCACATTTTATTCTTAGTTATGTATACCTGAACGTTTTACTTCACCTGAGCACCTGTATAAACAATTGGATGATGCGTAACCGACAGCAGGAAACTAATAATAGGCTCTGTTTACACCGTTACGGGTGATCGGTCACACTCGGTCAATCAGACGAGGCCAGCAAATTTTACTTGAGACAGCATGACGCCTCAATGTTCGACACAAAAATGGAAATTTTGGTATAGTTTAGAAGGGAGGGACCACAAAATATATTCGACACAACCGCAGTATTCGATTCAACAGTGTTCGAGTCATCCGTGCTTAATTTACTAAGATAAAGAAGGGAAAAAATCGGGACCGAACGAAACGTTCGACTCATCCGATGTATTCGATTCAACCGTGTTCGACACAAGTGAGTTTTACTGTATGTATTTAATGAACACATAATCCAATCAACATGTATACCAGAATAAATGAATGAAAAATACAAATAGATCTATTCATATATTTATATTTACCATTGTATGGCACTGCCACTATATAAACCTACCAATTCAGTTGCGAGTTCACCAGCCTATGAACTGCCAACAGGAAGTGATCTCTGATACAGGTAAGCGCGGGAAATTTGAATTTGAAAATTTCAAAACAAAAATCGCATGACAAATAAAAAATCGCAGATGGTTAATATAAGAATTGAACGGCTTTCAGTTGGCATAAAAAAATATTTGTATCCAATGAAATTTCAGCTATTGATTATACATTTTCTACCTGTATCAGTAGCATTATTTATACAGCTGTTTGAAACACAGATGTGCTTTGTTGAAATTTTAGCATGACTTATCTAATCAGAAAAAAGAGTACAATCTTGTGATGATATACCAAACAAAGTTGATAAATGGTAAAAGTCGAAGTTCTGACAGAGTTTTATGATCACTAAAAGTAACTGATCATGGAGACTCAATTTCTTTAAACAACTCATGTTCTTTGAATATTGAAAATGAGTATCATTTGGTACTAAACATTTAACAACATCCATATATCTTTCATAACAGTATCCTGTGTAGTACTGGAAATCTTGATCTTTCATTGTACTGTGTCTGAAATAATGTAACTCACAGTCCTTGAGTTTCTGATCATCCAAATTTCTCACAAGATCTTTCTTTTCTAATGCCAATTTTGCTGTTTCCTCCCTGAGTCTGTTCTTTTCTCCTTTCAATAACTCAATTTCTTCCTTCATCTTTGTGTTTTCTGCAGTCAATGCTAGCATATCCAGATTTTGTGTTTCTGTAATAAAACAGAAAATTAGCAAATCACCATACCATACTATTCCTTGTTTTCTTTTTGATGTCTTTCTTAATGTGTATGTCTCTTTCAGGTATAACAGAAACAATTCAAAATGGCCACAAAACAAGTAGTCACAGAAAATGAAGAGGAAGCCATTGGCGCCCAAAATGAGTTGGCTTCGTATCTGGATGATGAGCTTGAGGAGGCAGAGTTTCAATAAACTGAAGAGTCTGTTTAGGAATGTCCCATTACTTCAAGACAACATGCAGAATATTCAAAACTATGGCAGATCTATTTCAACACCTTGAGAAAGATCAGAAAATATTTGTGGGAAACTACGAGTTTTTCACAGTAAATTTGGAAAAAATTCATCCTAAGCTGGCTACTGAAGTGCGAAGAAGGCAGAAACAGATATTAGATATCCTGAACGGAGGTAAAGACTTTTCAAAGAAATCAATGAAAATATCAGAATTAAAATTAACAATCAATATTTTTTTAACTCATGCTTTTGACATGTATGTTTAAATTCTTATAATGTGGGTCACACTTAATTGTTAAAAGTTAATAATGTCCTGCTTTATCCTGCTTATCATCAGCCAAAAATTCAAAGGTAACAATTTTGATATTTACAAGAGAATCTTCAATAACGGGATATTGATGAATATTGTTGTGATCTCTTTGACTATACTGTTAATCTGGAAACTTTTCACGTGCACAATATTCATCATGATCATGTACGGGTACCAGTTAATATAGCTGTGATCCCCAGAAACTTTACACAATTATTTTAAGATTTATCACTAACCTGTATCAATTAATATGGTCGTGATCTCCAGACACTTTAAACAAGATTCATCACTTACTGGTATCATTATACTGTAACAGTGGATATTTTCACGAGTTGAAATTTTTGCTTAGTCAGCCTCCAAACTGTTTGCGGTGTGGATATTTTCGCACTGTCAGTCATGATGAAAATTTATATTTTCGCGCTGCGATGTCATTGGCCATGTACATCAAGTAAGATTTTTTCGGCATTGAAAGCTCGCGACGATCAGTCCAGTAAATATACCAAACTTTGATCAACAGACAATTTTAGGTTAATTTGTTGTGAGTGTGATCATTGCATTACGTCTGTGACAGAAAATTTGTTTTAATATATATCGGATATTTTAGCGTTGATTAAGATTTTTACATTGAAAATACACCATACTGATTGCAACTTTAGGCCCCGAAAATGTATATAACATGCGTTATCAGTACTCGTGCTGTACAGTGTATTAAATCATCTGTGTATTGTCAAATGCAGTATTAACTAAGTATTTTGATTATTTAATTGCAACTGAACACCTCTTAATTATTTCCAATCAAATTATTACCTGTAAACTTGCTCCCTCAAATTAAGCTAGGTAGACAGGGCACGCGAGGCGTCGCTCGCGGTCAAGTTGAATGGATCGGCCGTCCGGTCATGCCGAGTGACGTGATAAGCATTCATGTCTTGTCAAAACAATCCACAGGTGTCCCGATTAGTGATAGTTAATTTTGCAGGTATCAAATAAGTTTTGTAGTAATTAAATACGACTCGGCAAATTAAAAGCAGACATATTGATGATCTGACCTAATTTTACCAACATATATAGACCTATTTTTACAGTAGCCCTTTCTTATTTTCAATATATATTAAACGGACCATTCATTAAAGTTAACTATCGATAAATTTTGATTCAAATAAAACATCTAACCACGTGGAGACTCAACATCAACATTTCTTATACAAGCAAGTTTATATATTTTGTCACAAATAAAAGTGTGCTGTTTTGGGCCTATAGCTACACAATGGCCGACCAGCTTTGCCATTAATACAGTAACGTAGTTAGTAGCGAGCATAATTATCACGAAATGAAGAAAGTTTAATAATCAATCAACAATAAATTAGATAAAAAACTATTATTTTACTAATTACTCAAATTAGCGTAGCCATGTCTCAAACACATGACCGACCATGACAACATTACACATCACGGGAGACATGGTTTACTATAGGCCGTCAGGAACTTGCGTCTTGTATATAAGTTTATTTGGTGGAAATATTCGCATGCCAATATTTTCACGTGTTATTATATTCGCGTGTGGAGATTTAATGATCACGAAATAGCGAAAATTTCCACGCCACGAGCCATGAACATTTCCACTTTTACATGTAGTCATCATCTCCAGAAACTTTACACAATATTCATCACTTACCGGTATCAATATAGTCGTGATCTCCAGAAACTTTACACAAGATTCATCACTTACCGGTATCGATATAGTCGTGATCTCCAGAAACTTTACACAATATTCATTACTTACCGGTATCAATATAGTCGTGATCTCCAGAAACTTTACACAATATTCATCACTTACCGGTATCAATATATTCGTGATCTCCAGAAACTTTACACAATATTCATCACTTACCGGTATCAATATAGTCGTGATCTCCAGAAACTAAACAAGATTGATCACTTACCGGTATCAATATAGTCATCATCTCCAGAAACTTTACACAATATTCATCACTTACCGGTATCAATATAGTCGTGATTTCCAGAAACTTTACACAATATTCATCACTTACCGGTATCAATATAGTCGTGATCTCCAGAAACTTTACACAATATTCATCACTTACCGGTATCAATATAGTCGTGATCTCCAGAAACTTTACACAATATTCATCACTTACCGGTATCAATATAGTCGTGATCTCCAGAAACTTTACACAATATTCATCACTTACTGGTATCAATATACAGTAGTCGTGATCTCCAGAAACTTTACACAAGATTCATCAATTACTGGTATCAATATAGTTGTGATCTCCAGAAACATTACACAAGATTCGTCACTTACTGGTATCAATAAAGTCGTGATCTCCAGAAACTTTACACAAGATTCGTCAATAATACTAGTATCGTCGTGATCTCCAGAAACTTTACACAAGATTCGTCAATTACTGATATCAATTAATAGTGTTGATCTTTAAACAATTTGCACAAAATCCATCACTGACCCAGACAGTTACTACTATATGAATATATCATGACACAGACACGCATGATATACTTGTTTTATTTGTTATGTTTATACTAATACTGGTCGGTGAGATCTCTATCTATTTCATGTACGGTCAAAGGGTAGATAACTTGTTTTATTACACAGAAATCTCGACTTTCCTGTAGGCCTAGAAGTCGCAATATCAGTGACTTAATTAGATGCTAGAAATGGTAGAACTAAAAACTAGAAACGTCACAGGTGTTCAATAGTTCGCAAGTTACCGTGCAATAGTTATTTTAGCCGTGCAATAGTTCAAAATATAGCGTGTGTGTATACATGTATATAGTAACGGAATTTAATTTATGTAATGATATTAAATGTTTAATTTACATAATGTAGTCATGCTTTCTTGAATATTATCATGCATGTAGATCCATCAGCTGGTGCCTTTTCACCTATCAGAAAATGTAAAATGGATTTTCACCTCTTGTTTGGCATGACTTGATGCCTCCTTTAATTTCATAACTTCAACTGTGATTTAACATGAACATCTACAATTAATCTATAGCAGGGAAAACAATTAACTCTGGTTTTATCTGTTATTTACTTGTAGGTCCATCACCAGCCAATCAACAGAGGACAGGAGATGAAGCCCAACAACAACCTCCAGGTTTGTTATTAACTCACCTGGTCCAAAGGACCAATTAGCTTATGCTACGACACAGTGTCCATCAACCGATATCCCTTAATTAACATTTCTTAAATTCCAGCTTGTCCTTAAATTTTTCTCTTATTAAATTGGGTCTGGATTGTTATTGGGTGAAGGGGATCAAATATTATACATATTTGAAGGATGTGGCTCCCCTGGGACCCAGTGACAGGAAGGGCGGAGATCAATAGGGGGGAAAAGTAACTGAAGGCACTGATTGTCATGAATGAGTGAGTGGATTTTGACTAAATTTGGTCAGAAGCATCTTTTTTGGAAAGGGAACAAATTTGCACCAATGGTAACTAGGCATGACCCTATATATAGGGAAAATAGAAGTCAGAACAGCTGAATGGATTTTCAGGGAATTTGATATGGACAATTAATGTTGGTTCAAATGAATGGCCTTGACCTACATTCAAGCTCACTGATCATATGTGTTTAAATCAAGAGTATCTTATCCATAACCAATTAAATGACCCATGGCCAGGGTCATGATATTTGGCCTATATATATATATCATACTGGGATGAATGGCCATATTGTTTGCTCAAATATAAAGACCTCAACCTGTCTAAAATATTAAATGTTGGTTGAAAAGCAAAACATATCTATTAGTGTAAATATCAAAACATAGGTGCTAGACTGCTAAAGGGTGCGTTATAAAGGAAGTAGAAATCATTTGAATCCCTACTAGTCTGGAACTACAAAAGGAATTTTGATGAAATTTAGTCTGGATTATAATTAGGCAAAGGAAATCTGATGTTTAAATGGAGTGTATAACTCCCCAGGGGTGGGAGAGGCATGGTCCATTAAGTGAAGTAAAGGTAAATTATTTAAATCTTATTGGGCATGAAGGAGGTCCTATGTTATGTAAATGGCTTGGCTCCCTAGGGACTGGAGGGGCCGCGGTGGCCGAGTGGTTAAGGTGTCCCGACAATGAATCACTAGCCCTCCACCTCTTGGTTGCGAGTTCGAAACCTACATTGGGCAGTTGCCAGGTACTGACCGTAGGCCGGTGGTTTTTCTCCGGGTACTCAGGCTTTCCTCCACCTCCAAAACCTGGCACGTCCTTAAATGACCCTGGATGTTAATAGGACGTAAAACAAAGACAAACAAACCAAATCCCTAGGGACTGGAGGGGTTGGTCCAATAGAGGCAATCCCTTTAAATCACTACTAGGCCTAAATGCCTTAATGGATTTTGTTAAAACTTGATCAGGAGCATCAATGGACAAATATGAGATATGATGTATAAATGGAAGGTGTTGCTCCTCTAGTACTGGGGCCAGAGGGAGAGTATTGTAGGGGAAATGTGACTGGATAGTCCTGTACCAGTAATATGACTGGATAGTCCTGTACCAGTAATGTGACTGGATAGTCCTGTACCAGTAATGTGACTGGATAGTCCTGTACCAGTAATGTGACTTGATAGTCCTGTACCAGTAATGTGACTGGATAGTCCTGTACCAGTGATGTGACTAGATATTCCTGTACCAGTAACGTGACTGGATAGTCCTGTACCAGTAATATGACTGGATAGTCCTGTACCAGTAATGTGACTGGATAGTCCTGTACCAGTAATGTGACTGGATAATCCTGTACCAGTAATGTGACTAGATAGTCCTGTACCAGTAATGTGACTGGATAGTCCTGTACCAGTAATGTGACTAGAGAGTCCTGTACCAGTAATGTGACTGGATAATCCTGTACCAGTAATGTGACTGGATAGTCCTGTACCAGTGATGTGACTGGATAGTCCTGTACCAGTGATGTGACTGGATAATCCTGTACCAGTGATGTGACTGGATAGTCCTGTACCAGTAATGTGACTAGAGAGTCCTGTATCAGTAATGTGACTGGATAGTCCTGTACGAGTAATGTGACTGGATAGTCCTGTACCAGTAATGTGACTGGATAGTCATGTACCAGTAATGTGACTGGATAGTCCTGTACCAATAATGTGACTGGATAGTCCTGTACCAGTAATGTGACTAGAGAGTCCTGTACCAGTAATGTGACTAGAGAGTCCTGTACCAGTAATGTGACTGGATAGTCCTGTACCAGTAATGTGACTGGATGGTCCTGTACCAGTAATGTGACTGGATAGTCCTGTACCAGTAATGTGACTAGATAGTCCTGTACCAGTATTGTGACCAGATAGTCCTGTACCAGTAATGTGACTGGTTAGTTCTGTACCAGTAATGTGACTAGATAGTCCTGTACCAGTAATGTGACTAGATAGTCCTGTACCAGTAATGTGACTGGATAGTCCTGTACCAGTAATGTGACTAGAGAGTCCTGTACCAGTAACGTGACTGGATAGTCCTGTACCAGTAATGTGACTAGAGAGTCCTGTACCAGTAATGTGACTGGAGAGTCCTGTACCAGTAATGTGACTAGATAGTCCTGTACCAGTAATGTGACTGGATAGTCCTGTACCAGTAATGTGACTGGATAATCCTGTACCAGTGATGTGACTGGATAGTCCTGTACCAGTAATGTGACTAGAGAGTCCTGTACCAGTAATGTGACTTGAGTCCTGTACCAGTAATGTGACTGGATAATCCTGTACCAGTAATGTGACTGGATAGTCCTGTACCAGTAATGTGACTGGATAGTCCTGTACCAGTAATGTGACTGGATAGTCCTGTACCAGTAATGTGACTGGATAGTCCTTGTACCAGTAATGTGACTGGATAGTCCTGTACCAGTGATGTGACTAGAGAGTCCTGTATCAGTAATGTGACTGGATAGTCCTGTACGAGTAATGTGACTGGATAGTCCTGTACCAGTAATGTGACTGGATAGTCCTGTACCAGTAATGTGACTAGAGAGTCCTGTACCAGTAATGTGACTAGATAGTCCTGTACCAGTAATGTGACTGGATAGTCCTGTACCAATAATGTGACTGGATAGTCCTGTACCAGTAATGTGACTAGAGAGTCCTGTACCAGTAATGTGACTTGATAGTCCTGTACCAGTAATGTGACTAGAGAGTCCTGTACCAGTAATGTGACTAGAGAGTCCTGTACCAGTAATGTGACTGGATAGTCCCGACCAGTAATGTGACTAGATAGTCCTGTACCAGTATTGTGACCAGATAGTCCTGTACCAGTAATGTGACTGGTTAGTTCTGTACCAGTAATGTGACTAGATAGTCCTGTACCAGTAGTGTGACTGGATAGTCCCGTACCAGTAATGTGACTGGATAGTCCTGTACCAGTAATGTGACTTGATAGTCCTGTACCAGTAATGTTACTAGATAGTAGTGGTGCGCCGATCATCGATTATAATCGGTTGACGAATCGAATGCACCTTCGATTTCGACCATCGATTTCCGTTGTTCAAGAATCGATCATCGAACGCGCCCGAATCAAGGGAAGTCACTCTAATGTTATAACCTTAGAATAAAGATGGCGGACGGCTGCCTCGTCGTCGACGACTCCGTTGCAATTGCCACTACAACGGATACTGATACAGAGCTTATAATTCGACTACCCGGGGTTGGAAAGGCAAAGTCAAAAGTATGGAGTATATATGCATTCCGCAAAATAAAAAAAAAGAATGGGGTCCTTCTAGAAAAAACCTTGACATGACGGTCGCTGTTTGCCGCCTTGTAAGAAATGTTACAAAAATACAAGTAGCTACATTTCGGTATTTGATAGTATTAGATAGTGAAAGACTTATAAAATGACTCCATCTGTTTATTATTTTCGATAATAAGTAGCCTTGGAGGAATCATTTGGTTTCTTAATGATAAGTTTTAGCATATTTTATATATATTAGCTGAGTAATGAGGTATGTTTCTGCTAGGTATAAGGGAAACAGTCCAGCCACATTGCTCAATCCCTGCATACTTATATAATCTCGCAATAGGCAATACACAATCTACATTCTACAAAGAAGCACATTTTTATTTATATTTTGTAATTGCATACTGTAATATTAATAGATAAATTCATGGTTTACCACAATATTTGAAATTAACATTTATTCACTGAACTGTTAAGTTATGTTTCCAATTTATATTTTTGTTAAATCAAAGAAAGTGGATTTGTTAATTAGTTGTTACTTAATCTGTTGAATAAAACTTTGCTAGTTATAATATTTTTTCTCATAAATAGGTTTCTGAAACTTTCTTCGTCAGTTTTGGAAGTCCCAACTATTTGGCCATTGGTAGGCAAATTAAAAGCGCTAATAATTGCATTTTCATGCATGATTAATAAAAAAAACAACAAAAAAAAACACTGGTAGTCTGGTACAATTACAATGTAAATATTCAATGCAAATAATGGCAATATCCATCAATGCATATTCAATGGGATATAAGCTCTATGGCATCGCATCATTGCTCTTTTGTAATTCTTGATTTTATATGTGTACCTGCTCATATTGTATTTTACTACTTTTGCATCTAGAATTCAACGAACAAAAGTTACAAAGACCATGTAGAAAATGAAAATGTCACTTTATTAACAAAAGTATATAATCATGGACAATTTCATGTTTTATAAACAAATCTGTGAAATCCAGATACTTTTACTGGACTTCATTCTTCTTGGATCATTAATATCTATTTTTTAAGTCATAGCTGTTGACCAAAAGTACAGTTGTAACTTGTAACTGTCTTAATCATTCAATCATACATTCATGTGCACCATCAACTAAGAAATAAGAATAATTACACTTACAAAAGATAATTATTGATACACATTACATAACAAAATGATGATTAATAACTGAAACAAAACACTTGTGATTTAACCGATTATTAATCGGTTGACTACATCGGTTGTCCTATCCGATGCGATCCGATAATCGAAACAGATTTTCAACCGATGTCCCATCACTACTAGATAGTTGTGTACAAGTAATGTGACTGGATATTCCTGTACCAGTAATGTGACTGGAATATAGCTGGCTTAGGATAATGGAGATTATTTTTCCCTAATATTAAGTAATAATTAATTTGGTGAATCTTTTGTAGTGAAGGGTTTTCATGAAAACAAGTAAATACAAACGTACATGTATTGATAAGTTAGAAAACAATTGAATGTGATATTAAATTCTGCTAGACTAAGTGTAAACATGCAACATGTACTGGTGTATAACATTGTCAAAGTTTCCTTGTTTTGATAGAAGATAGTCTGGACAAGATCCATGCATTAGACATAAATATGTAATTGTATTTAATAATGTACAAAAGAATTTTCTTTGAACTCCGACATCAGTATTTTAATGTACAAGTATTTAATATGAATTTCTTATTTTACAGAAATCCATGCCAATCTACTGCCCTTGATAAGTGAGTATTGTTGACGTGCGAAAATGCAAACGATTCTTAATATTTGGGATCAGAAGTACCAACATAATTCAAAATATAGGATTAAACATCAGTGATTTATTGATCAGAGGATGCATGCTGACGTCAAATTTATCTCCTGTATAATTCAAATCAAATCTGTCTCAGTTTCATGTTCCACTTTAATACAGTACAGTACATGATCATTGTCTGGTGAAATAATTCTACCGTACCATTACTATGGGCTGGAGACTCAAAATTATACAAATGATAGGGCTGACCCCCCAGGGGGTCTGAGGGGTGGGGTCAAAAGGGGTCAATTTGGCTCTATTTATATAAACGACTTCTTCTCTGAAAACAAGCAAAGGATATTGCTCCCATTTGCCAGGTAGCATCACTATGGGGTGGGGATTCAAATTGTACAAATGGTGGGGCTGAACTCTTGGGCCTGAGGGGCGGGGCCAAAATTTGTCAATTTTGCTGAATTGATATAAACGACATCTTCTTTGCAACTCAACAATGGATATCGCTCATATTTGACTGGTAGCACCGATATGGGGAAGGGATTCAAATTGTACAAATGGCTGGGCTGACCCCTCACAGGTCTGAAGGGCGGGGTCAAAAGGAGTCAATATGGCTAAATTGATATAAACGACTTCTTCTCTGAAACCTAGCAATTGATATCTTTCAAATTTGACTGGCAAGATCCCTATGGGGTAGGGATTCAAAATTGTACAAATAGTTGGGCTGACTCCCCCTGGGGCCTGAGGGGTTGGGCCAAAATTGGTCAATTTGGCTAAATTGATATAAACAACTTCTTCTCTGAAACCTAGCAATGTATATCTTTCATATTTGACTGGCAAAATCCCTATGGGGTAGGGATTCAAAATTGTACAAATGGTGGGGCTGACTCCCCCTGGGGCCTGAGGGGTTAGGCCAAAATTGGTCAATTTGGCTAAATTGATATAAACAACTTCTTCTCTAGTAGTATAAGTGATGAATATCATTCATATCTTATGAACTTATTATTTATATCCTACAGCTAAACAGGAAACCATGGCAATGGACATCAGCAATGTCACAACCAGGCAAGAAACCATGGCAGCCAGACAAGAAACCATGTTAGCTGGACAGGAAACCATAGCAACGGACATTAGTAATGTAACCAACAGACAAGAAGCCATGGCAGCCAGACAAGAAACCATGGCAGCCAAACAAGAAACCATGTTAGCTGGACAGGAAACCATAGCAACGGACATTAGTAATGTAACCAACAGACAAGAAGCCATGGCAGCCAGACAAGAAACCATGGCAGCCAGACAAGAAACCATGTTAGCTGGTCAGGAAACCATAGCAACGGACATTAGTAATGTAACCAACAGACAAGAAGCTATGGCAGCCAGACAAGAAACCATGGCAGCCAGACAAGAAACCATGTTAGCCGGACTGGAAACCATAGCAAGCAATTCAGAAATCATACAAGATAAGACTAGACAAGGTAAATCAATCCTTTTTACTGTTTAAAGTCAAAGTAAAAAATACTATATAATTTTTATGTCGCACATTTACGTCCAAATTTATATACCAAATATGACCTAATAAGGGCACAGGACGAGGTTAATTGACAGTGGGGGCGTCCTTATTAAGATTCATTATTCTGAAGTTTTATGAAATAGACTATACCTTATAGCCGAATGAAGATATCGATTCATTATCATTTATTAACTTAAACATCACTTGAATATTCCTGTAAACTTGTAAACAATGCTAGCTTTTCTTCAGAACAGAGAATGTGTGTTCCGTGATATTTATGTTCAAATGGAACTCTTTTGTGTTCTATTTATATAGACACAGGTGATCATGATTTCCCAGATCATATCGGACATCGTTTTATTTCATCTTTGACCTAATAATTGATTTACAGTGTCTTTTACTAGCTTTCTGTTAAAGACATTTAGTTAATAACATAAAATTAAGTCTTTTACTTTATCTTCAATTAAAATGGTGAGTTATATTCATGTGTAGCAGACCAGGGTTTAATTGTAGATACTGTACATAGTTGTATGGTCGCCTTCTAGCTTCCGGCTAGGGGGAATTTCCCTTTTGCTCAGTCGGTACAGCGGCGGACCAGTAAGCCGAGGGTTGCGGGTTCGATCCCGGCTGGCTGCACACTGCTACTCCTTGAACTTTTACACATTAATATGTAATTTGTGTGTGTATTCAGCATTTAGTTTCGGGCGCATTTTTTACTGACACCTGTACTCATGTATGAATAGACAAAACATATGACGAAGACTTCTGTTCTATTGACTTAATTTGCTTTTTAAAAATGAGCACATAATGAAGCAAAACATTTCACATGGATTGTTACTTTTGAACACCATTTCAACAATCAGTCAAAAGATTAGGGCAAACACCCTTATTAGGTTATATACTGTATACATTCCTGGATTATATGACTTACGCCGTAGGTGTGTACATAGGCAATCACAAGCTATGAAGAGACAAAATCAGACTATTAGGGTTGGTCATTATATACTAATTCAATCCTGAGTTGTGGTCTGTCACTTGTTGTATAAAATAGGGACAACTATGTTAGTGGCGCTGTGTCAATGTATACTGCCAAAGTCAGTTAGTGTAAATATGTGATTCAGGGATATACTAGTGTTTGAAAATTATCGGTCTGCAAAGTAGAATTGAGAATTAAAAATTGAAAATGAAGATTAAAGTGAGAGTAAATTAGATTTGATAGATAATCCCAGTACCTAGTAATTTTATTGTGTAGATTTTCTTGTGTCCTCTATTTATAGGACATCAAAGAGACCTATATTGACTACTACCCCTATTGTAACACTTTAGATCTTGGGTCTTTCTGTTGGTGTCTCCTTGATACCTGTTAGAGATTTTTAACTGTATGAGTTACCTTTTGGCCATGGTTGTGTTCCTGTCCTGTACTTGGTGATAGGGTGACATTTTTAGCCCACCTTAATCATATGGTGGGATATTCAAATCGCCCTACGTCCATGGTCTGTGGTCTGTAGTCCGTCCGTTAATCTGTCTGTCCACTCAGTTTCCTCAACTTTTCTCAGTCATGCTTCAAGGTTTGTTGGTGAAAGTTGGTATGTAGCTTAGAAATGAGTAGCTACTAGATAAAGTTTGAGTTTCAGGGTTTTTGGGTCAAAGTCACTGCTACTATTTTTAGCGGGGGCCAGAAGAGATTTGTATCGCTTAAGCAATGCTCTCAGAATGCTTGTTGAAACCATGTAAGAGAAGATATGACTAAACTTTATTTAAATGGGATCTGAACTTAATCCATATTAATCCTGATTGTTATATAGCTCGAAAGGGTTAATTTGGAATTTTGAAAGATACAGATAATTAATATTCCTCTATCAATTTCTACCCAGGCCTCTGTTACCAGTCCTGTACCATTAATGCGACTGGACAGTCATGTACCATTAGTGTGACTGGTTAGTCCTGTACCAGTAATGTGATTGGTTAGTCCTGTACCAGTAATGTGACTGGTTAGTCCTGTACCAGTAATGTGACTGGTTAGTCCTGTACCAGTAATATGACTGGAAAGTCCTGTACCATTAATGTGACTGGTTAGTCCTGTACCAAGAACTCGACTGAATAGTCTTGTACCAGTAATGTGACTTGACAGTCATATACCATTACTGTGACTGGTTAATCCTGTACCAGTAATGTGACTGGATAGTCCTGTACCAGTAATGTGACTGGATAGTCCTGTACCAGTAATGTGAATGAATGGATAGTCCTGTGCTATAAATGTGACTGGATAGTCCTGTACCTTATAATGTGACTGGATAACCCTGTACCAGTAATGTGACTTGACAGTCTTGTACCAGTAATGTGAATGGATAGTCCTGTACCAGTAATGTGAATGGATAGTCATGTACCAGTTATGTGACTGGATAGTCCTGTACCAGTAATGTGACTAGACAGTCCTGTACCAGTAATATGACAGGATAGTCTTGTACCAGTAATGTGACTGGATAGTCCTGAACCAGAAATGTGACTAGATAGTCCTGTACCAGTAATGTGACTGGATAGTCCTGTACCAGTAATATGACTAGATAGTCCTGTACCAGTAATGTGACTAGATAGTCCTGTACCAGTAATGTGACTTGATAGTCCTGTACCAGTAATGTGACTGGATAGTCCTGTACCATTAATGTGACTGGATAGTCCTGTACCAGTAATGTGAATTGATAGTCCTGTACCAGAAATGTGACTGGATAGTTCTGTACCAGTAATATGACTGGAAAGTCCTGTACCAGTAATGTGACTAGATAGTCCTGTACCAGTAATGTGATTGGATAGTCCTGTACTAGTTATGTGACTGTATAGTCCTGTACCAGTAATGTAACTTGAAAGTCCTGTACCAGTAATGTGACTGGATAGACCTATACCTATTATGTGACTTGATAGTCCAGTACCAGTAATGTGGCTGAATAGTCATATACCAGTAATGTGACTGGTTAGTCCTGTACCAGTAATGTGACTGGATAGTCCTGTACCAGTAATATGACTGCAAAGTCCTGTACCATTAATGTGACTGGTTAGTCCTGTACCAAGAACTCGACTGAATAGTCTTGTACCAGTAATGTGACTTGACAGTCATATACCATTACTGTGACTGGTTAATCCTGTACCAGTAATGTGACTAGATAGTCCTGTACCAGTAATGTGAATGGATAGTCCTGTACCTTATAATGTGACTGGATAACCCTGTACCAGTAATGTGACTGGAATATAGCTGGCTTAGGATAATGGAGATTATTTTTCCCTAATATTAAGTAATAATTAATTTGGTGAATCTTTTGTAGTGAAGGGTTTTCATGAAAACAAGTAAATACAAACGTACATGTATTGATAAGTTAGAAAACAATTGAATGTGATATTAAATTCTGCTAGACTAAGTGTAAACATGCAACATGTACTGGTGTATAACATTGTCAAAGTTTCCTTGTTTTGATAGAAGATAGTCTGGACAAGATCCATGCATTAGACATAAATATGTAATTGTATTTAATAATGTACAAAAGAATTTTCTTTGAACTCCGACATCAGTATTTTAATGTACAAGTATTTAATATGAATTTCTTATTTTACAGAAATCCATGCCAATCTACTGCCCTTGATAAGTGGGTATTGTTGACGTGCGAAAATGCAAACGATTCTTAATATTTGGGATCAGAAGTACCAACATAATTCAAAATATAGGATTAAACATCAGTGATTTATTGATCAGAGGATGCATGCTGACGTCAAATTTATCTCCTGTATAATTCAAATCAAATCTGTCTCAGTTTCATGTTCCACTTTAATACAGTACAGTACATGATCATTGTCTGGTGAAATAATTCTACCGTACCATTACTATGGGCTGGAGACTCAAAATTATACAAATGATAGGGCTGACCCCCCAGGGGGTCTGAGGGGCGGGGCCAAAAGGGTGTCAATTTGGCTCTATTAATATAAACGACTTCTCTGAAAACAGCCAAAGGGTATTGCTCCTATTTGTCAGATAGCATCACTATGGGTGGGGATTCAAATTGTACAAATGGTGGGGCTGAACTCTTGGGCCTAAGGGACGGGGCCAAAATTTGTCAATTTGGCTGAATTGATATTATAACGACATCTTCTCTGCAACTCAACAATGGATATCGCTCATATTTAACTGGTAGCACCGATATGGGTTAGGGATTCAAAATTGTACAAATCGCTGGGCTGACCCCTCATAGGTCTGAAGGGCTGGGTCAAAAGGAGTCAATATGGCTAAATTGATATAAACAACTTCTTCTCTGAAACCTAGCAATGGATATCTTTCATATTTGACTGGCAAGATCCCTATGGGGTAGGGATTCAAAATTGTACAAATAGTTGGGCTGACTCCCCCTGGGGCCTGAGGGGTTGGGCCAAAATTGGTCAATTTGGCTAAATTGATATAAACAACTTCTTCTCTGAAACCTAGCAATGTATATCTTTCATATTTGACTGGCAAAATCCCTATGGGGTAGGGATTCAAAATTGTACAAATGGTGGGGCTGACTCCCCCTGGGGCCTGAGGGGTTAGGCCAAAATTGGTCAATTTGGCTAAATTGATATAAACAACTTCTTCTCTAGTAGTATAAGTGATGAATATCATTCATATCTTATGAACTTATTATTTATATCCTACAGCTAAACAGGAAACCATGGCAATGGACATCAGCAATGTCACAACCAGGCAAGAAACCATGGCAGCCAGACAAGAAACCATGTTAGCTGGACAGGAAACCATAGCAACGGACATTAGTAATGTAACCAACAGACAAGAAGCCATGGCAGCCAGACAAGAAACCATGGCAGCCAAACAAGAAACCATGTTAGCTGGACAGGAAACCATAGCAACGGACATTAGTAATGTAACCAACAGACAAGAAGCCATGGCAGCCAGACAAGAAACCATGGCAGCCAGACAAGAAACCATGTTAGCTGGTCAGGAAACCATAGCAACGGACATTAGTAATGTAACCAACAGACAAGAAGCTATGGCAGCCAGACAAGAAACCATGGCAGCCAGACAAGAAACCATGTTAGCCGGACAGGAAACCATAGCAAGCAATTCAGAAATCATACAAGATAAGACTAGACAAGGTAAATCAATCCTTTTTACTGTTTAAAGTCAAAGTAAAAAATACTATATAATTTTTATGTCGCACATTTACGTCCAAATTTATATACCAAATATGACCTAATAAGGGCACAGGACGAGGTTAATTGACAGTGGGGGCGTCCTTATTAAGATTCATTATTCTGAAGTTTTATGAAATAGACTATACCTTATAGCCGAATGAAGATATCGATTCATTATCATTTATTAACTTAAACATCACTTGAATATTCCTGTAAACTTGTAAACAATGCTAGCTTTTCTTCAGAACAGAGAATGTGTGTTCCATGATATTTATGTTCAAATGGAACTCTTTTGTGTTCTATTTATATAGACACAGGTGATCATGATTTCCCAGATCATATCGGACATCGTTTTATTTCATCTTTGACCTAATAATTGATTTACAGTGTCTTTTACTAGCTTTCTGTTAAAGACATTTAGTTAATAACATAAAATTAAGTCTTTTACTTTATCTTCAATTAAAATGGTGAGTTATATTCATGTGTAGCAGACCAGGGTTTAATTGTAGATACTGTACATAGTTGTATGGTCGCCTTCTAGCTTCCGGCTAGGGGGAATTTCCCTTTTGCTCAGTCGGTACAGCGGCGGACCAGTAAGCCGAGGGTTGCGGGTTCGATCCCGGCTGGCTGCACACTGCTACTCCTTGAACTTTTACACATTAATATGTAATTTGTGTGTGTATTCAGCATTTAGTTTCGGGCGCATTTTTTACTGACACCTGTACTCATGTATGAATAGACAAAACATATGACGAAGACTTCTGTTCTATTGACTTAATTTGCTTTTTAAAAATGAGCACATAATGAAGCAAAACATTTCACATGGATTGTTACTTTTGAACACCATTTCAACAATCAGTCAAAAGATTAGGGCAAACACCCTTATTAGGTTATATACTGTATACATTCCTGGATTATATGACTTACGCCGTAGGTGTGTACATAGGCAATCACAAGCTATGAAGAGACAAAATCAGACTATTAGGGTTGGTCATTATATACTAATTCAATCCTGAGTTGTGGTCTGTCACTTGTTGTATAAAATAGGGACAACTATGTTAGTGGCGCTGTGTCAATGTATACTGCCAAAGTCAGTTAGTGTAAATATGTGATTCAGGGATATACTAGTGTTTGAAAATTATCGGTCTGCAAAGTAGAATTGAGAATTAAAAATTGAAAATGAAGATTAAAGTGAGAGTAAATTAGATTTGATAGATAATCCCAGTACCTAGTAATTTTATTGTGTAGATTTTCTTGTGTCCTCTATTTATAGGACATCAAAGAGACCTATATTGACTACTACCCCTATTGTAACACTTTAGATCTTGGGTCTTTCTGTTGGTGTCTCCTTGATACCTGTTAGAGATTTTTAACTGTATGAGTTACCTTTTGGCCATGGTTGTGTTCCTGTCCTGTACTTGGTGATAGGGTGACATTTTTAGCCCACCTTAATCATATGGTGGGATATTCAAATCGCCCTACGTCCATGGTCTGTGGTCTGTAGTCCGTCCGTTAATCTGTCTGTCCACTCAGTTTCCTCAACTTTTCTCAGTCATGCTTCAAGGTTTGTTGGTGAAAGTTGGTATGTAGCTTAGAAATGAGTAGCTACTAGATAAAGTTTGAGTTTCAGGGTTTTTGGGTCAAAGTCACTGCTACTATTTTTAGCGGGGGCCAGAAGAGATTTGTATCGCTTAAGCAATGCTCTCAGAATGCTTGTTGAAACCATGTAAGAGAAGATATGACTAAACTTTATTTAAATGGGATCTGAACTTAATCCATATTAATCCTGATTGTTATATAGCTCGAAAGGGTTAATTTGGAATTTTGAAAGATACAGATAATTAATATTCCTCTATCAATTTCTACCCAGGCCTCTGTTACCAGTCCTGTACCATTAATGCGACTGGACAGTCATGTACCATTAATGTGACTGGTTAGTCCTGTACCAGTAATGTGATTGGTTAGTCCTGTACCAGTAATGTGACTGGTTAGTCCTGTACCAGTAATGTGACTAGATAGTCCTGTACCAGTAATGTGACTGGATAGTCCTGTACCAGTAATGTGACTAGATAGTCCTGTACCAGTAATGTGACTGGATAGTCCTGTACCAGTAATGTGACTAGATAGTCCTGTACCAGTAATGTGACTGGATAGTCCTGTACCAGTAATGTGACTAGATAGTCCTGTACCAGTAATGTGACTTGATAGTCATGTACCAGTAATGTGTCTGGATAGTCCTGTACCAGTAATATGACTGGAAAGTCCTGTACCAGTAATGTGAATTGATAGTCCTGTACCAGTAATGTGACTGGATAGTCATGTACCAGTAATGTGTCTGGATAGTCCTGTACCAGTAATATGACTGGAAAGTCCTGTACCAGTAATGTGACTTGATAGTCCTGTACCAGTAATGTGATTGGATAGTCCTGTACTAGTTATGTGACTGTATAGTCCTGTACCAGTAATGTAACTTGAAAGTCCTGTACCAGTAATGTGACTGGATAGACCTATACCTATTATGTGACTTGATAGTCCAGTACCAGTAATGTGGCTGAATAGTCATATACCAGTAATGTGACTGGTTAGTCCTGTACCAGTAATGTGACTGGTTAGTCCTGTACCAGTAATATGACTGCAAAGTCCTGTACCATTAATGTGACTGGTTAGTCCTGTACCAAGAACTCGACTGAATAGTCTTGTACCAGTAATGTGACTTGACAGTCATATACCATTACTGTGACTGGTTAATCCTGTACCAGTAATGTGACTAGATAGTCCTGTACCAGTAATGTGAATGGATAGTCCTGTACCTTATAATGTGACTGGATAACCCTGTACCAGTAATGTGACTGGAATATAGCTGGCTTAGGATAATGGAGATTATTTTTCCCTAATATTAAGTAATAATTAATTTGGTGAATCTTTTGTAGTGAAGGGTTTTCATGAAAACAAGTAAATACAAACGTACATGTATTGATAAGTTAGAAAACAATTGAATGTGATATTAAATTCTGCTAGACTAAGTGTAAACATGCAACATGTACTGGTGTATAACATTGTCAAAGTTTCCTTGTTTTGATAGAAGATAGTCTGGACAAGATCCATGCATTAGACATAAATATGTAATTGTATTTAATAATGTACAAAAGAATTTTCTTTGAACTCCGACATCAGTATTTTAATGTACAAGTATTTAATATGAATTTCTTATTTTACAGAAATCCATGCCAATCTACTGCCCTTGATAAGTGGGTATTGTTGACGTGCGAAAATGCAAACGATTCTTAATATTTGGGATCAGAAGTACCAACATAATTCAAAATATAGGATTAAACATCAGTGATTTATTGATCAGAGGATGCATGCTGACGTCAAATTTATCTCCTGTATAATTCAAATCAAATCTGTCTCAGTTTCATGTTCCACTTTAATACAGTACAGTACATGATCATTGTCTGGTGAAATAATTCTACCGTACCATTACTATGGGCTGGAGACTCAAAATTATACAAATGATAGGGCTGACCCCCCAGGGGGTCTGAGGGGTGGGGTCAAAAGGGGTCAATTTGGCTCTATTTATATAAACGACTTCTTCTCTGAAAACAAGCAAAGGATATTGCTCCCATTTGCCAGGTAGCATCACTATGGGGTGGGGATTCAAATTGTACAAATGGTGGGGCTGAACTCTTGGGCCTGAGGGGCGGGGCCAAAATTTGTCAATTTTGCTGAATTGATTTAAACGACATCTTCTTTGCAACTCAACAATGGATATCGCTCATATTTGACTGGTAGCACCGATATGGGGAAGGGATTCAAATTGTACAAATGGCTGGGCTGACCCCTCACAGGTCTGAAGGGCGGGGTCAAAAGGAGTCAATATGGCTAAATTGATATAAACGACTTCTTCTCTGAAACCTAGCAATTGATATCTTTCAAATTTGACTGGCAAGATCCCTATGGGGTAGGGATTCAAAATTGTACAAATAGTTGGGCTGACTCCCCCTGGGGCCTGAGGGGTTGGGCCAAAATTGGTCAATTTGGCTAAATTGATATAAACAACTTCTTCTCTGAAACCTAGCAATGTATATCTTTCATATTTGACTGGCAAAATCCCTATGGGGTAGGGATTCAAAATTGTACAAATGGTGGGGCTGACTCCCCCTGGGGCCTGAGGGGTTAGGCCAAAATTGGTCAATTTGGCTAAATTGATATAAACAACTTCTTCTCTAGTAGTATAAGTGATGAATATCATTCATATCTTATGAACTTATTATTTATATCCTACAGCTAAACAGGAAACCATGGCAATGGACATCAGCAATGTCACAACCAGGCAAGAAACCATGGCAGCCAGACAAGAAACCATGTTAGCTGGACAGGAAACCATAGCAACGGACATTAGTAATGTAACCAACAGACAAGAAGCCATGGCAGCCAGACAAGAAACCATGGCAGCCAAACAAGAAACCATGTTAGCTGGACAGGAAACCATAGCAACGGACATTAGTAATGTAACCAACAGACAAGAAGCCATGGCAGCCAGACAAGAAACCATGGCAGCCAGACAAGAAACCATGTTAGCTGGTCAGGAAACCATAGCAACGGACATTAGTAATGTAACCAACAGACAAGAAGCTATGGCAGCCAGACAAGAAACCATGGCAGCCAGACAAGAAACCATGTTAGCCGGACAGGAAACCATAGCAAGCAATTCAGAAATCATACAAGATAAGACTAGACAAGGTAAATCAATCCTTTTTACTGTTTAAAGTCAAAGTAAAAAATACTATATAATTTTTATGTCGCACATTTACGTCCAAATTTATATACCAAATATGACCTAATAAGGGCACAGGACGAGGTTAATTGACAGTGGGGGCGTCCTTATTAAGATTCATTATTCTGAAGTTTTATGAAATAGACTATACCTTATAGCCGAATGAAGATATCGATTCATTATCATTTATTAACTTAAACATCACTTGAATATTCCTGTAAACTTGTAAACAATGCTAGCTTTTCTTCAGAACAGAGAATGTGTGTTCCATGATATTTATGTTCAAATGGAACTCTTTTGTGTTCTATTTATATAGACACAGGTGATCATGATTTCCCAGATCATATCGGACATCGTTTTATTTCATCTTTGACCTAATAATTGATTTACAGTGTCTTTTACTAGCTTTCTGTTAAAGACATTTAGTTAATAACATAAAATTAAGTCTTTTACTTTATCTTCAATTAAAATGGTGAGTTATATTCATGTGTAGCAGACCAGGGTTTAATTGTAGATACTGTACATAGTTGTATGGTCGCCTTCTAGCTTCCGGCTAGGGGGAATTTCCCTTTTGCTCAGTCGGTACAGCGGCGGACCAGTAAGCCGAGGGTTGCGGGTTCGATCCCGGCTGGCTGCACACTGCTACTCCTTGAACTTTTACACATTAATATGTAATTTGTGTGTGTATTCAGCATTTAGTTTCGGGCGCATTTTTTACTGACACCTGTACTCATGTATGAATAGACAAAACATATGACGAAGACTTCTGTTCTATTGACTTAATTTGCTTTTTAAAAATGAGCACATAATGAAGCAAAACATTGCACATGGATTGTTACTTTTGAACACCATTTCAACAATCAGTCAAAAGATTAGGGCAAACACCCTTATTAGGTTATATACTGTATACATTCCTGGGTTATATGACTTACGCCGTAGGTGTGTACATAGGCAATCACAAGCTATGAAGAGACAAAATCAGACTTTTAGGGTTGGTCATTATATACTAATTCAATCCTGGGTTGTGGTCTGTCACTTGTTGTATTTACAATAGGGACAACTATGTTAATGGCGCTGTGTCAATGTATACTGCCAAAGTCAGTTAGTGTAAATATGTGATTCAGGGATATACTAGTGTTTGAAAATTATCGGTCTGCAAAGTAGAATTGAGAATTAAAAATTGAAAATGAAGATTAAAGTGAGAGTAAATTAGATTTGATAGATAATCCCAGTACCTAGTAATTTTATTGTGTAGATTTTCTTGTGTCCTCTATTTATAGGACATCAAAGAGACCTATATTGACTACTACCCCTATTGTAACACTTTAGATCTTGGGTCTTTCTGTTGGTGTCTCCTTGATACCTGTTAGAGATTTTTAACTGTATGAGTTACCTTTTGGCCATGGTTGTGTTCCTGTCCTGTACTTGGTGATAGGGTGACATTTTTAGCCCACCTTAATCATATGGTGGGATATTCAAATCGCCCTACGTCCATGGTCTGTGGTCTGTAGTCCGTCCGTTAATCTGTCTGTCCACTCAGTTTCCTCAACTTTTCTCAGTCATGCTTCAAGGTTTGTTGGTGAAAGTTGGTATGTAGCTTAGAAATGAGTAGCTACTAGATAAAGTTTGAGTTTCAGGGTTTTTGGGTCAAAGTCACTGCTACTATTTTTAGCGGGGGCCAGAAGAGATTTGTATCGCTTAAGCAATGCTCTCAGAATGCTTGTTGAAACCATGTAAGAGAAGATATGACTAAACTTTATTTAAATGGGATCTGAACTTAATCCATATTAATCCTGATTGTTATATAGCTCGAAAGGGTTAATTTGGAATTTTGAAAGATACAGATAATTAATATTCCTCTATCAATTTCTACCCAGGCCTCTGTTACCAGTCCTGTACCATTAATGCGACTGGACAGTCATGTACCATTAATGTGACTGGTTAGTCCTGTACCAGTAATGTGACTGGTTAGTCCTGTACCAGTAATGTGACTGGTTAGTCCTGTACCAGTAATGTGACTGGATAGTCCTGTACCAGTAATGTGACTGGATAGTCCTGTACCAGTAATGTGACTAGATAGTCCTGTACCAGTAATGTGACTGGATAGTCCTGTACCAGTAATGTGACTAGATAGTCCTGTACCAGTAATGTGACTGGATAGTCCTGTACCAGTAATGTGACTAGATAGTCCTGTACCAGTAATGTGACTTGATAGTCATGTACCAGTAATGTGTCTGGATAGTCCTGTACCAGTAATATGACTGGAAAGTCCTGTACCAGTAATGTGAATTGATAGTCCTGTACCAGTAATGTGACTGGATAGTCATGTACCAGTAATGTGTCTGGATAGTCCTGTACCAGTAATATGACTGGAAAGTCCTGTACCAGTAATGTGACTTGATAGTCCTGTACCAGTAATGTGATTGGATAGTCCTGTACTAGTTATGTGACTGTATAGTCCTGTACCAGTAATGTAACTTGAAAGTCCTGTACCAGTAATGTGACTGGATAGACCTATACCTATTATGTGACTTGATAGTCCAGTACCAGTAATGTGGCTGAATAGTCATATACCAGTAATGTGACTGGTTAGTCCTGTACCAGTAATGTGACTGGTTAGTCCTGTACCAGTAATATGACTGCAAAGTCCTGTACCATTAATGTGACTGGTTAGTCCTGTACCAAGAACTCGACTGAATAGTCTTGTACCAGTAATGTGACTTGACAGTCATATACCATTACTGTGACTGGTTAATCCTGTACCAGTAATGTGACTAGATAGTCCTGTACCAGTAATGTGAATGGATAGTCCTGTACCTTATAATGTGACTGGATAACCCTGTACCAGTAATGTGACTGGAATATAGCTGGCTTAGGATAATGGAGATTATTTTTCCCTAATATTAAGTAATAATTAATTTGGTGAATCTTTTGTAGTGAAGGGTTTTCATGAAAACAAGTAAATACAAACGTACATGTATTGATAAGTTAGAAAACAATTGAATGTGATATTAAATTCTGCTAGACTAAGTGTAAACATGCAACATGTACTGGTGTATAACATTGTCAAAGTTTCCTTGTTTTGATAGAAGATAGTCTGGACAAGATCCATGCATTAGACATAAATATGTAATTGTATTTAATAATGTACAAAAGAATTTTCTTTGAACTCCGACATCAGTATTTTAATGTACAAGTATTTAATATGAATTTCTTATTTTACAGAAATCCATGCCAATCTACTGCCCTTGATAAGTGGGTATTGTTGACGTGCGAAAATGCAAACGATTCTTAATATTTGGGATCAGAAGTACCAACATAATTCAAAATATAGGATTAAACATCAGTGATTTATTGATCAGAGGATGCATGCTGACGTCAAATTTATCTCCTGTATAATTCAAATCAAATCTGTCTCAGTTTCATGTTCCACTTTAATACAGTACAGTACATGATCATTGTCTGGTGAAATAATTCTACCGTACCATTACTATGGGCTGGAGACTCAAAATTATACAAATGATAGGGCTGACCCCCCAGGGGGTCTGAGGGGTGGGGTCAAAAGGGGTCAATTTGGCTCTATTTATATAAACGACTTCTTCTCTGAAAACAAGCAAAGGATATTGCTCCCATTTGCCAGGTAGCATCACTATGGGGTGGGGATTCAAATTGTACAAATGGTGGGGCTGAACTCTTGGGCCTGAGGGGCGGGGCCAAAATTTGTCAATTTTGCTGAATTGATTTAAACGACATCTTCTTTGCAACTCAACAATGGATATCGCTCATATTTGACTGGTAGCACCGATATGGGGAAGGGATTCAAATTGTACAAATGGCTGGGCTGACCCCTCACAGGTCTGAAGGGCGGGGTCAAAAGGAGTCAATATGGCTAAATTGATATAAACGACTTCTTCTCTGAAACCTAGCAATTGATATCTTTCAAATTTGACTGGCAAGATCCCTATGGGGTAGGGATTCAAAATTGTACAAATAGTTGGGCTGACTCCCCCTGGGGCCTGAGGGGTTGGGCCAAAATTGGTCAATTTGGCTAAATTGATATAAACAACTTCTTCTCTGAAACCTAGCAATGTATATCTTTCATATTTGACTGGCAAAATCCCTATGGGGTAGGGATTCAAAATTGTACAAATGGTGGGGCTGACTCCCCCTGGGGCCTGAGGGGTTAGGCCAAAATTGGTCAATTTGGCTAAATTGATATAAACAACTTCTTCTCTAGTAGTATAAGTGATGAATATCATTCATATCTTATGAACTTATTATTTATATCCTACAGCTAAACAGGAAACCATGGCAATGGACATCAGCAATGTCACAACCAGGCAAGAAACCATGGCAGCCAGACAAGAAACCATGTTAGCTGGACAGGAAACCATAGCAACGGACATTAGTAATGTAACCAACAGACAAGAAGCCATGGCAGCCAGACAAGAAACCATGGCAGCCAAACAAGAAACCATGTTAGCTGGACAGGAAACCATAGCAACGGACATTAGTAATGTAACCAACAGACAAGAAGCCATGGCAGCCAGACAAGAAACCATGGCAGCCAGACAAGAAACCATGTTAGCTGGTCAGGAAACCATAGCAACGGACATTAGTAATGTAACCAACAGACAAGAAGCTATGGCAGCCAGACAAGAAACCATGGCAGCCAGACAAGAAACCATGTTAGCCGGACAGGAAACCATAGCAAGCAATTCAGAAATCATACAAGATAAGACTAGACAAGGTAAATCAATCCTTTTACTGTTTAAAGTCAAAGTAAAAAATACTATATAATTTTTATGTCGCACATTTACGTCCAAATTTATATACCAAATATGACCTAATAAGGGCACAGGACGAGGTTAATTGACAGTGGGGGCGTCCTTATTAAGATTCATTATTCTGAAGTTTTATGAAATAGACTATACCTTATAGCCGAATGAAGATATCGATTCATTATCATTTATTAACTTAAACATCACTTGAATATTCCTGTAAACTTGTAAACAATGCTAGCTTTTCTTCAGAACAGAGAATGTGTGTTCCATGATATTTATGTTCAAATAACTCGGAAATAGACCCCAAGGGAAACCCCCATTTAAACGACACGTTTACAGACAATAAGATTCGGCAAGCTTTCCCGTTAAAAAATTTGAAAACAAAAATTTAAATTTTTCCAAAAAGGGGATAGGTAGGAAGGGGGAAAAGTAGATAAGACAATTGTAGGTGCCTTACTTTTTGGGTGGGGGTTCCCCTTTTGTAGGGGAACCGGGGACCAGTACCGAGGGGTTTTCATCCCGGGGGGCCCCGCCCAAAACCCCCTTTGAATTTTTAACATAAATTAATTTTTTTTTATTTTTAATTTAGTTTTTTCGGGCGCATTTTTTGAAACTGACTATGTATGTGCCCTTTACAAGCTTCGTTTTAGACTTTTTGCTTTTTAAAAAGGCCATAAAGGGAAACCCTTTATTATGTGACTTATAGTCATACCAGTAATGTGGCGAAAGCCCTTACCAGTAATGTGACTGGTTAGCCCGTCCCAGAGTGAGGGTTCCCCTTCCCAGTAATATCTGAAAAGTCCTTACCATTAAGGGACTGGTTATTTCCTGTCCCAAAAACTCGCTGAAAGCTTGTACCAGAAAAGTGACTTGACAGTCATATCCTTTATGTGACGGGTTAATCCTGTCCCAGAAATGGACTAGATAGCCCTGTCCCAGTAAGGGAAAGGGTACCCTGACCTTATAAGGCTGGAAACCCGTACCAGTAATGTACTGGAATTAGCTGGCTTAGGAAATGGAGATTTTTTTCCAATATTAAAAATAATTAATTTGGTAAATCTTTTTGTAAGGGTTTTCATGAAAACAAGAAAAACAACGTACATGTTTTGATAATTGAAAAAAATTGAATGTGATTTAAAATTCTGCAAACTAAGTGTAACAGCAACTTACTGGTGTTAACTTTGTAAAAATTTTTCCCTTGTTTGATAAAAAGATAGTCTGGACGACCAGCATTAGACATAAATATGTAATTGTTTTTTAATAAGTACAAAAAAATTTTCTTTGAACTCCGACATCAGTTTTTTAATGTACAAGTTTTTAAATGAATTTTTTTTTTTACAGAAACCATCCAATTATGCCCTTGATAAGGGGGATTGTTGACGTGCAAAAAATGCAACGATTCTTAATATTTGGATCAGAAGTACCAACAAAATTCAAATAAGGTTTAACATCATGATTATTGATAAAGGGGATGCGCTGACGTAAAATTTTTTCCCGTATAATTCAAAAAAAAATCTGTCTCAGTTTCTTTCCCCTTTTAAAACATACATACTGATCATTGTCGGTGAAAAAATTTCCCACCGTACCATTACTATGGGGGAACTCAAAATTATACAAATTAGGGCTGACCCCCCGGGGGGTCTGAGGGGGGGGGGCAAAGGGGTAAATTTGGCTCTATTTATATAAAGCTTCTTCTCTAAAAACAGAAAAGGTATTGCCCCCCTTGCCAGGTAGCATCCTTGGGGGGGGGGATTAAATTTAAAAATGGGGGGGCTGAACTCTTGGGCCTGAGGGGGGGGCCCCAAATTTTGCAATTTTGCTAAAATTGATTTAACGACATCTTCTTGCAATCAAAAAGGGTATCGCTCTATTTGAGGGTACCCGAAGGGGGAAGGGTTTCAAATTGTACAATGGTGGCTGACCCCCAGTTGAAGGGCGGGGTCAAAAGGTAAATATGGCAAATTGATAAAACGACTTCTTTTTGAACCTAAAATTGATATCTTTAAAATTTTGCGGGCAAGCCCTATGGGGTAGGGTTTAAAAATTGTAAAAATATTTGGGGCTGACCCCCGGGGCCTGGGGGGTTGGGCCAAAAATTGGTCAATTTGGCTAAATTGATAAAAACAACTTCTTCTCTGAAACCTCAAGTTTATCTTTCATATTTGACGGGAAAAATCCTATGGGGTGGGTTTAAAAATTGTAAAAATGGGGGGCCCCTGACTCCCCTGGGGCCTGGGGGTTGGGCCCCAAATTTGGTAAATTTGTAAATTGATATAAACAATTTTCTCTAGAGTAAAGTGATGAATATCTTATATCTTATGAACTTATTATTTATATCCTCAGAAACGGGAAAACCTGGCATGGACTCAGAAAGGTCAAACCAGGCAAGAAACCAGGCACCGAAGAACCCATGTTAGCTGGACAGGAAACCATAGAAACGGACATTAGAAATTTAACAAACGACAAAAGCCTGGCCCCAACAAAAAACCATGGCAGCCAAAAGAACCAGTTAGCGGGAAGGGAAACCCATAGCAAGGGACTTGAATGAACCAACACAGAAGCCTGGCAGCCAGACAAAAACCAGGCACCAAAAAAGAAACCATGTTAGCTGGTCGGAAAACCTAGAAAACGGACATTAGAATGAAACCAAACGACAAAAATTTGGCCCGACAAAACCTGCACCAGACAAAAAACCATGTTCCGACGGAAACAAGCAAAATTTAAAAATCTACAAATAACGACAGGTAAATCAATCCTTTTTACTTTTTAAAGTCAAAGTAAAAAATACATAAAATTTTTTTTATGTCGCACATTTCGTCCAAATTTTAATCCCAAATTGCCTAAAAAGGGCAAGGGCGGGGTTTAAAATTGACAGGGGGGGCGTCCTTTTAAATTCATTATTCTAAATTTTTGAAATAGAATCCCTTAAGCCGAATGAAGATACGATTCATTATCATTATTATTAAAAACACTTAATATTCCTGTAAACTTGAAACAATGCAAATTTTCTTCAAAAGAGAATGTGTGTTCCTGATTTTTATGTTCAAAGGGGAACTCTTTTGTTTCTATTTTATAGACAAGGTGATCATGATTTCCCGTTTTAATGGGCATCGTTTATTTCATCTTTGCCCCAAAATTGATTTACGGTGTCTTTCTAGCTTTCTTTAAGCATTTATTAATAACAAAAATTTAAATCTTTTACTTTTTTTAAATTTAAAAAGGGTGATTTATTCATGGTAAAACCAGGGTTTAATTGTAGATAGTACATATTGTATGGTGCCTTCTATTTCCGGCTGGGGGAAAATTTCCCTTTTGCTCAGGGGTACAGCGGGGGACCAGTACCCGGGGTTTGCGGGTTCGACCCCGGGCGGGCTGCCCGTTTTATTTCCCTTAAAATTTTCACTTTAATATGTAATTTGTGTGTGTATTCAGCTTTTATTTTTTGGGCCATTTTTTACTGCACCTGTACTCAGTAAATAGAAAAAAATATACGAAGATTCGTTCTATTGACTTAATTTTGCTTTTTAAAAATGAGCCATAATAAAGCAAAACTTTCACAGGTTTTTTACTTTTGACACCATTTCAAAATCATTCAAAAGTTTAGGGAAAAACCCCTTTATTGGTTATTCTGTATCTTTCCCGGGATTATATGATTACGCCGTGGTGTGTACAAGGGAAATCACAACTTGAAGAGACAAAATCAGACTATTGGGGTTGGTCTTAAATTACAAATTCAATCCGATTGGGTCTGTCACTTGTTTTTAAAATAGGGCAACATGTTAGGGGCGCTGTGTCAAGATCTCCCAAAGTCTTTTTAGTTAAATATGTGATTCGGATTCGTGTTTAAAAATTTATCGGTCTGCAAAGTAGAATTGAGATTAAAAAATTAAAATGAGTTAAAATGAGGTAAATTAGTTTTGATAGATAACCCCATACCTAGAAATTTTTATTGTGAAATTTTTCTTGTGCCATTTATGGACTAAAAGAACCTATATTGACACTACCCTTTTGTACATTTTAGATTTTGGGTCTTTCTTTTGGTGTCCCCTTGTACCTTTTTAGAGTTTTTTAATTATGAGTTTACCTTTTTGGCCCCGGTTGTTTTCCCCTGTCCGTATTTGGGTGATAGGGTGATTTTTTTTACCCACCTTAATCAATGGGGGGTATTCAAAATCCCCCTAGCCTGTCTGTGGTCTGTAGCCCGTCCGTTAACTGTCTGTCCCTCGTTTCCTCAACTTTTCTCGTATGCTTCAAGGTTTTTTTGGTGAAATTTGGGTTGTAGTTTAGAAATGAGTAGTACTAAAAAAAGTTGAGTTTCAGGGTTTTTGGGCAAAACACTGCTACTTTTTTTAGCGGGGGCCAGAAGAGATTTGTATCGCTTAAACTGCTTCAGAATGCTTGTTGAAAACCTGTAAAAAAAGATTGCAAACTTTTTTTAAAAGGCTGAATTAACCAAATTTAAACCTATTTTTTAATCTCAAGGGTTTAATTTGGGAATTTTTAAAGATACAGTAAATTTAAAATTCCTCTATCAATTTTCTACCCCCCTGTTACCAGCCTGTCCCTCAATGCGACTGGAAGTCATGTACCATTATTGGGCTGGTTTTCCTGTCCATAAAATGATTGGGTTTGTCCTGTACCAGTAAGTGACTGGTTAGTCCTGTACCAGTATGGACTAGATAGTCCCGTCGTAATGTGCTGGATAGTCCTGTACCCGTAAAAGTGACTAATGTCCCGTACCCGTAATGTGATGGAAGCCTGTACCAGTAAAGGCTGATAGCCGTCCGTAAAGTATGGATGCCCCACCAGTAAAGTGACTAAAGCCTGTACCCGTAAGTGACTGATAGTCATTACCCGTAATTGTCGAAGTCCTGTACCATAATATGATGGAAAGTCTTACCCTAAAGTAATTTTAGTCCGTACAGTAATGTGACGTAGTCTTACCAGTAATGTGACTGGATAGTCCCTACCAGAATGTGAGGATGTTTTTACCATAAATTTCCAGATATTATTACCCGTAAATTTATGGATGGTCCTTTCCCCGTAATGTGACCCGGATAGTCCCCGTACCCGAATGTACTAGTTGTCCTGTACATTTAAAGTATGGATAGTCCTGTACTTAATGTGAGGGTATCCTGTACCCGCAATTGACTAGATTTTCATTCTGTATGTACGGATGTCCTGTATATAAGTGACGGAAGTCCTGTACTAGTAATTTACTGGATTCCGTATAGAAAGTGACTGAAGTCCAACCCGTAAAGTGAGGGTAGTCCGTACGAAATGTGACTGGAATCCCTGACCATAAAGTGCTGGAGCCTGACCCGTAAAGACCAAAGGTTCGTACCATAATGTGACGGGTGTCCTGTACCAGTAAAGTGACTGAATAGTCCCCTCCAGGGTTGTGACGAAAGTCCTGTACCAGAAAGTCAAATGTCCGTACAAAGTCTGGAAGTCCTGTACCCGTAATGGACAGGTCCTGTACCATAATGTACTGGATAGTCCTGTAAAACCCGTAATGTACTGGAAAACCCGTACGAGTATTGATGGTAGTCTTTACAGG
>NC_047019.1:10573978-10634365 GCF_902652985.1 Pecten maximus | reverse complement strand
TTTTACTTTATTTTAAACTGAACTGGGAGCAAAGACCAAGTCCCATAAAGTTGATACCTGACTGCTAAGTGTCCGTCCACTCATTGACATATCATTATTTTTCATATTCAGGTCTTTTAATGCGATAAAGTACGTCGAATATTTTCTTTGAAGAATTTGGAAACTTACTACTAGTTCCGTTTTTCTTCAACGAACTCGGAACTGGTTCCTAGTTATTATCTTAAAGTGAACTCGGAAGGGAAAGGACATATGTCCCTTGACTACTAGTAGGGTGACACCTAAAGGAGTGTCACAGAAAGAATGAAGAGCAGTGAGGGGCGATAACTCTATTTGAGCATGAAAGACAGATAAATATAAATAAATTCCCTTCCTTTAGCATTAATACCTTCACTTGCACTGATTTTCCTTACTTCCACTTAATTTCCTCATTTGCACTTAATTGACACACGCTACATTTAATTAAGTTTAAAAATTCATACTGGCTTGAGGAAATTGAAAGTTAAGGGGTTACCAGTGCAATAATTCTCACACATTCTACAGTTTTTTGGAATATGACACTTTAATTGATTATGAGACATCAATTCGCATCTATCCAAACATAACTTTAGGGTTTCTGGTGTGTTGTTCAATGAGGTAGTCATCTCTTATACCAATATATACCTCCGATACAGTGATATATAACTGGTACCTCCTATATAATAATAATTCTCAAAATTCTACAGTTTTCTGGAATATGACACTTTAATTGATTATGAGACATCAATTGGCATCAATCCAAGCATAAGTTCAGGGCCTTTTGTCTGTAATTAAATGAGGTAGTCACCTACTACAAGGAGACGCATACAGCCTCAACATGATCCTGACTGAACCGTGGTGATAAAACAAACAAACAAACCTATGTTCAGCTTAGTAACAGATGCACTCGAAGTATTCTTATCCATAAATAGTGACATATGCCATCAAAGATTAAGAAATGTCATGCATATTATATAATATGATGTCAAAATCAGGATTCTAGTGTGTTGTTCAATGAGGTAGTCACCAACTACTACAAGGAGACCAAGTCTCAAAATGATCCTGCATGACTGAACCATATGTGTGGTGATATCATAAAACCAGCAAACAAACCAAACTAAGTTCAGCTCAGGAACAAATGCACTTGCAGTATTCTAAGTTTTAAAAATGTCATGCATCATTTGAGGTCAAAATCATCCAGATCAATAAGGGTAAAGTGGTCTTGCCCAAAGACACAACTACAACAGCACATATCAGCCTGATTGTCAGCTTCCCTTTTCTTCTGCAGGATAACTGTTCAAACTTTCCTATACTTCTATAAATATAATATTAATAAACTTGATGTACTTGGTTTAACATCCTATTAACAACCAAGGTCATTTAAGGCTGTGCCAGGTTTAGAGGAGGAAAGCCGGAGTACCAGGAGAAACATTACCAGCCTACGATCAGTACCCCACGCAGGTTTCGAACTAGCAACCCAGAGGTGGAGGGCTAGTGATAAAGTGTCATGACATATCTTAACCACTCTGCCACCGTGGCCCCTCAATAATAAATAATTAATAAACCCTCTTACAGTTAAAATTGTGGAAAATTTGTTTCTCAATATCTAAATGGCTTGAAATTGAGAGAATAGATCTACAAAATGAAATAAAAACCATATTTTATGCAAATTTTAAGTCTCAAAAACATTTTAATGAATTTTTTTTTAAGTAGAACATAAAGGGTAATTACTTGCGGTATAAGGCTTGCAATTACAGTGACTGTTTAAAACTTTTTAATTCTTATTTGTCACAGTTGCTATTGTAAAATATGTGAAAATTCAAGAAAATGGTGTTATCCCAATATCAAAATATTTGATATTGAGATAATAGTTCTACAATATGAAATTAAAACCAAATGTTATGTAAAGTTTCAAAATTCTGAATTTGTTTCTTCAGTAGAATATAGAGGGAAATTAACTGCAGTCTTCGGCCAACAATTTAGATTACTGGTACCCTTCCCAATGTAAATATTTGCATATGGTGGTGTTGGCCTAAAATAAGAGACATATATACTGTTTACACTAGTCCCTGCGTTACAGTATTTTACCTGTGTGGAGATGACATTATGAAGAAGACTATTTTGTAGAATGGTTATCATTAAAATCATGGTCATTGTTTGAATTTGTCAAATAATTTTCTATAATACCTTTATATAAGTTAAGTTTAAATTAAAAAGATAAAAAAAAAAACTACCTGGTTCCCCAACATTGAATTTAACTTAGTGCGATACAATAAATACATAATAGTTAAAAAAAACTTTAGTATAAATTTGTCAGAATTGGTTTCTTGCACATTGTTTTCTTTGATATATATGTAAGCGAAAGATTGAAATATGTTGATATGGTATTGAAATATGTTGATATGGTATTTAAAGCAAAGATATTTCAAATTTACTAATTGCTACCTGTGTGCAGATGACATTTTGAAGAAAAACTATTTTGTAGAACTGTTATCATTAAATCCTGGTCATTGTTTGAATTTGTCAAATAATTTTCTATAATACCTTTATATAAGTTAAGTTTAAATCAAAAAGATAAAAAAAACAAACAACTACATGGTTCCCCGACATTGAATTTAACTTATCGCGACACAATAAATACACATTGTTAAAAAAAACTTAAGTATAAATTTGTCAGAATTGGTTTCTTGCACATTGTTTTCTTTGATATATGTAAGCGAAAGATTGAAATATGTTGATATGGTATTCTAAGCAAAGATATTTCAAAATTTACTAATTGCTACCTGTGTGCAGATAACATTTTGAAGAAAAACTATTTTTTAAAATAGTGATAACAAAATATTGGTAATTCTTTAATCTTGTCAAGTAGTTTTCTATAATACCTTTTGTAATAAGTTGAAACTGATTAAAAATTCTAAAGATAAAACAAAAATACAACATGATTCCACAACCTCAATTAGTTAATTAACTTAATGTGATATAACAATTGACATAATTTTAGTAAAATTTTGTCAGAACAGGTTTCTCGCACATGATTTTCTTTGCACATGTAAGCAAAGGGTTGAAATATGTTGATATGGAATTGATAATAAAGCAATTTATAGATATTTGAAAATTTACTAATTCATGAAAGGGCCTGTTTCCAAAATGGCCCCTTCTCCGATTCAAATTTCATGTTGGTGGTGCATTACCCATGCCGTTGTTGTCACAAATCTATAAAGTATAAAGATTTAGGTCACTTGGTTTGTTTTTTATGGCTCCTCAAAGTTGTACATTTCAGAAGCTGTCTAAGTGTTGATAAAATGTGCATGTTATGTAAAATATTAATGAAAATCTAATCAAATGATGGTCACCGTAAAGAATACATTCATGGCATGATTGTGACAAAAAATCATGTTTCCATCGCGCCATTTGGCTGTTTTGTGGAAGAAACAATCTCAAAAATGCCATTTTCGATGATAACATTTTAGACACAAAAACTGTGTTTTTTAGAGAATACACCCTTTTATGGGCGTTGGATGCAAACCAATTTTTATCCTATTAAACAGCTAGTACGTAATATGCTATTGATAAGAGAAAAATCATCAACATGTAAGTGGTGGAACATTTTCAAATCTTGGGTTGAATTAGCCTATGGTTGAATTGCCGATTTTCGACTTTCTTTAGATAATTAACAAAAACACGAGAGTATTTGCTCGGTATGTTGAGAATATGTACCATACTTGCCAACTTTTTGAAATTCTCATGGGGGAAAAAGTGCGTGAGCGACATTTTTGACCGGAAAACACATTTCACGCGCGACACATTTAGCAAACAACAAGAGGCCCATGGGCCTTAACGGTCATCTGACAAACACTTACACTTACAGCAGGGACACACACCCCAATCCAGCATTATTACCATAAATTATTTATCGCAGCCAGTTATGTTTTAGATCAAATTTGGTTTTTATCCATTTAGCTTGTCCAGGAAGAGCAGCATCATAAAGCAAAATTTTAGCCAAGTTCCCATTTTTGGGGCATGCCCCTCTGTCCCAATGGGTCAGACAAGACTCATTTATATCAATTAGGATTGCCTTTCCCCAATGATGTTTCATACTAAATATGGTTGTAATCAATTCAGGCATTAAGGAGGAATTGCATTTTTAAGAAATGTTTAACCTAAGCGCTCCTTTTGCCCCATCTTTTTTTTCCCAGGGGTCAAACCTGTCTCATTAAAAAATATGATTGCCGTCACCTTATGTTTCACATCAAATTTGGTTGTAATCCACCAATAGGTTAGGGAGGATTAGGATTTAACAGCAAATATTCACCAAAGTTCCCCTTTTGGGGCCCTGCCCCTCAGGCCCCAGGGGTCACACTAGCCTCGTTTATATAAAATATGACCATCCTTCCCAAAGGATGTTTCACACCATATTTCGTATTAATCCACCCAAGGGTTAGAGAGAAGTAGGATTTATAGCAAAAATTCACCAAAGTTCCCCTTTTGGGGCCCCGCCCCTCTGGCCCTAGGGGTCAAACCAGCCTCATTTATATAAAATATGATTGTCCTCCTCCAATGATGTTTCACACCAAATTTGGTAATAATTCACTATGGGTGTTAGGAGGAGTAGGATTTTATAGCAAAATTTCATCAAAGTTCCCCTTTTGGGGCCCCGCCCCTCTGGCCCCAGGGGCCACACCAGCCTCATTTATATAAAATATGACCACCCTCCACCAATGATGTTTCACACAATATCTGGTTGAAATCCACCAAAGGGTTAAGGACGAGTAGGATTTTATAGCAAAATTTCATCAAAGTTCCCTTTTTTGGGCCCGTCACTCTGGCCCCAGGGCTCACACCAGCCTCATTTATATAAAATATGACCACCCTCCCCCAATGATGTTTCACAACATATCTGGTTGAAATCTACTAAAGGGTTAAGGAGGAGTAGGATTTTATAGCAAAATTTCATCAAAGTTCCCCATTTGGGGCCCCACCCCTCAGGCCCCAGGGGTCACACTAGCCTCATTTATATAAAATATGACCGCCCTCCCCAAATGATGTTTCACAACATATCTGGTTGAAATCCACTAAAGGGTTAAGGAGGAGTAGGATTTTATAGCAAAATTTCATCAAAGTTCCCCATTTGGGGCCCCGCCCCTCAGGCCCTAGTGGTCACACCAGCCTCATTTATATAAAATATGACCGCCCTCCCCAAATGATGTTTCACAACATATCTGGTTGAAATCCACTAAAGGGTTAAGGAGGAGTAGGATTTTATAGCAAAATTTCATCAAAGTTCCCCTTTTGGGGCCCCGCCCCTCAGGCCCCAGGGGTCACACCAACTTCATTTATATAAAATATGACTGCCCTCCCCCAATGATGTTTCACACCAAATTTAGTTGTACTCCACCCAAGGGTAAAGGAGGAGTAGGATTTTATAGCAATATTCACCTAAGTTCCCTTTTTGGGGCCCCGCCCTTCTGGCCCCAGGGGTCAGACCAGCCTCATTTATATAAAATATGATTGCCCTCCCCCAATGATGCTTCAAACCAAATTTGGAAGTAATCCACCCAAGCGTTAAGGAGGAGTAGCGTTTTGAAAGAAAAAGTTTACGGACGGCGCACGGCGCACGGCGGACGACGACGGACGAAGCACGATGACTATAGGTCATCCTGACCCTTTGGGTCAGATGATCTAAAAACTAAGGGGAGATAATTTGCTATTGGAAAATAAATTCCTTGCATGAACACTTACTTCCCTCACTTAAATAAAGAAAAGGGGGGGAAAACTTATTTCAAGCTTGGCCAATGATTTTTTATTCAAGTTTGGAAAGATAATTATATAAGCAACAAGTTCCAAAAAATTGATGCAAAATTACATAATTTTTAATTATTTCTGGAAATTATTTAGCACACTGTTCACTCTAAATAAAAGTATTGACTTAGATATGTTATGAAAACTACTTTGTAAGATAGATGTCAGTCAATGAATGCAAATTATCACAATGATCTCACTTTCTAGCAAAAATATAACAATATAATATCTGAATGAAATTTCAAATGTTTCCTTTGCTTTAAAACAAAGACAATGATACAAAAAAATAAAAAGGGCTGTTCTAGCAGTTGTACTCACTATATAGTGCTAACTGTAGGTCGGGACTGATACTTAAATTTTTAGTTTTTACAGTGTAACAAGACAGTATTTAGTTTAAGAAAGTGAGTATTTGTGGACATGTTTTTGTCTTTCAAAACGTGAATTGGGAAAGTTTCTGCCAAAATAAGTCTCTGCTAATTGATACTAAGTATGATGATGATACGGTGATTGAAACGACATGTTACCTACCGGCAACTAGGCAAATGGTCGTTATTGTGAATTTATTACCTTGTGCTAATTATTTAAAGATCAGCCAATGTTTAAATGTAGTTAACATTTCAATAAGTAATCTGTCACATTCAATACTCCGTTGATAACATTGTCAGTGTTATTTTCACTTTTTCTGTCAGAGATATTACGGTGTCTGTTTACTGTCAAGTAGAGGTCGTTTATGCGCTTGACATCAAAGGCAGTATACGAAGCCATTTGCAAGCGTTTAATCAACCATGATCGACCTGCTACGAAACAATCATCACGCGGCCTCAGCTTAATTGGTTTTAATTAATTGTTTATTTATCGGGGTATTGTCACCCTTGCAGTCAGTGAAGTGTCAGAATTTCGTTACGGTCTGTGAGCAGGTCAGTTAACTGACCAATGCCCCACACATATGTCTTTCACCAGCCAGCAAGCGTTACCTGTCATAGGGCTAAGTGAAACTAACAAGATGAATAGGGGCTCCATACGGGGTTATCATGACATATTCTCCAAAATCGGGAGAATACCCTTTGTTTTATCTATACGATCGAGAGACGGGGCAGGGAGTCTGAAATCGGGAAATTCCCGACTAAATTGGGAAAGTTGGCAAGTATGATGTACACAGATATGAAAAGAAGTGATGAGAGAAACACTTTTTCATAAAAAAAATCCAAGATGGCTACTTCACAAGTCCCCGTGGTTGAAGATATTAGCTGACAAATAGACAGAACAACAAACAAATTTGATCAAGATCAAAACACAGGATTTCCAACTAGAAAATGATTGCAGACATGTTCTCGTTCTGACGAACGCTTTTGTACGTTTTACCTACGATTTCTCTTCGCTTCCCTTCTTTAACCGATCAATTGACTTTCAACCCTCTGTGACCTTGAACTTCGAAGTCAAGGTCAAATATGTGCATACCTTTTGTAGCCAGTCATTAATGCTTTATATGTGCCAATTATCAAGTCTGTTGGTGTCAGAGTATTGGTGGAAAAACATTTCAAGTGTAATTGTAGGATAATATTTAATTTTGGCAGTTAAATGTTTTCCTATGTATTTTTTCTGAGATAAAGTTGACGTTTTGACCTGGAAACATTGCAAACATCTTCAAACAAGCTTTTTCTTTAATATACAATAAAAATTAACCGTTTGAAAGAGAATTTGAAATTTTCGATTTTTGATCATTTGACCTCTGTGACCTTGAACGAAGGTCAAGGTCATTGAAAAGCAATCAAGTTTGTAGGCATCCGTACATGCTATCACTGTGCCAAATATAATATCTGTCTATGTAAAGATTTTGGAGCAGAGGGTAATTAAGTGAATGTTTGGGAAAATTTGAATTTTGGCGGGAAAACAAACATTTGTCAAAGTGCCATTTCTACGTCATTTTTTATCGCACGACCATAAAACTTGAACGGTTCGTCTTCATTATTCATGCACTTTGCAATGCAGTCAAAAAAATAACTAATTTTGAATTTTGAATTTTTGACCTTGATTTGATCTCGCGCTTAGACCTTGACCTTGACATATTTTCTGATAACATATCGCGGAGAAAATTGAGCCCCGCTAATGAACTACAAGATGCATTGATTGTTTAAGGAAAAAAATGGAAGAACAAAGAACCTGATTCAAAAGAATTTTTTTTTATTTTTTTTTTTTATTATTTGACCTTGAATGAAGTTCAAGGTCAGTGAAAAATAACTTCTTTTGTAGCCATTCTTATGTTCTATGGTTGTGCCAAATATCAAGTCTGTATGTGTTTAAATGAAGGAGCTGAAAACAATTTAGGCATTTTTGCTCGATTTTTTAATTTTGGCGGGGAAAACTTTGACATTTTCAAAGTGCCATATCTCCGTCATTTTTTATCCGATGATCAAATAATTTTCAAATTCCGTCTCAGTGCATCATACTCTTTTATTTACGATGAAGAAAATTCTCAGATCGAGAATTTTTTTTTTACATTTTCTTTATCCCATAGCGAGGTCATGACCTTGACATATTCTCTGATAAGATGGCATGGAGAAAAGTTAGCTCTGTCCCTGATCTATCTGGCACACTGAACCTGAACGCAATAGAACAATGGCGTGGTCGGCAGGCACAAAGAAAGTGAGACAAGTCAGGGTCCCAACCCTGACAGAGTCACAACGCTTTAGAGATGGGACAATAAAACAAGGAAAGTGAGACAAGAATAGCTAGCGTCGAGTCAATGATTCCGTAAACGTATAGACAAAGACAAGAAGATACGGATAAATGTACAAGGCCACACAATCAGAAAATTCAAAAGATGACAACTTGAGATAGAACAGTATTCATGTATCAGGGTGTCCTCAGTGTAACTCTTTATATCGATACTGTTTATTTAGTCGTTAGATATCATAAAACTGTCATGAAAATATCCGCTCTGATATTCAATATAAAATTTTGTATATGATAAGCTATATAATAGGGTTTCAGACAAGGTTGTTACTCATTTCCCCTTTTCTTTCAATTTACAACCACATTCAGGCGGTGATACGAGAACGTTCAACCACATGGAATTAGCTGATTTTTGGTACACATATGAAACAAGTAAAGCTCTATCCGATTTTGTGATGGAAATTTGCATCCAAAACTATATAACGGGAGAAAATTGCAATTTTATGGCATTTTTCTTCATAATTGTGTCTCTGCAAGTGCATTTTCATCCGAGAAAATTTTTGTTTTATGTTTTATGAATAAACACAATGTTTTGGAAATATTTATCAAAAGAAATTTATACTATGTTGCGAATTATAATTTTGAGATAACTCCTTTTATTTACGACCTTATGTCTTTGATGCTCAAAATGACAACTTTATAAAAATACATTTTCACTGACATTATGAAATCTGGGTGTCGGAAAGGTGTAAAATTATTCTTCAGAAAAGAAAAAAACTGTAGTTGAGCTAGATAAGAAATTATACGGGGGCAGGCTCCTATGGAGAATTAACATTACTGGAAACAGGCCCTTTCAAAGTCATCTATTTTGTAAAATTGTGATAGCTAAAACCTGGCAACTCTGTGATTTTGTCAAATAATTTTCCATTTTATACTTTTTTGTAATAAGTTTAAATTAATTTAATTTCAAAAGATAAAAAAAAATGCATGACATCTTTCTATACACCCAAAGCAACTGATTTGTCATAAGAGCTTTCCTGCATATTATTTTCTTTGGTGCATAAAAGTGAAGGGTTTGAATATATTTGAAAATTTATTTCATCTATTTATTAATGCAAAAGATGATATAATTTGACCCTGTCCTAAGAACCATCTCAATGAAGGGTTGGTCAGAGACTTTAATTTCAAAATTTAAAGCATTTGAATATAAATATTTCATTAAAAATTTGAGAAAAAAAACTTCTATTATTGAAAAAAAATTGTTCAATATACTGCTAATGTGTACGGAAGTACATGTATAGTAGATCCTTGAAAGTTCGTGTCATTGTAAGCTAATATGTATGAGATGTGATTTTCGAAACGTCGTTGCTCCACAACATAAACAAATATCAGCTGATCAAGACATCAAAGCATCAACTAACGACACAGTAATTTCATTAAACAAACAATAAAGAAATTAAATATTACATATTTAAACGTTGTCTGTCTCTAAAATGTTAATGAACAGGTAACATTTACACTAAGCGTACTGGAAGCCTATGTAACGACTCAGTACGAGTTTAGATTTGTTATCGAAAAGATATTGAAGGCTGGTATGGGTTGATGAATTCTGATCCTGTGAAGCAACACATTCGGTCATAGTAGAACAGCTTTAACCTTAAATGTCACTTTTAATATGACACGATATTAAAAAGTCCTGGTACTGACGGAAAAATGTAATACGACTCACTTAGAATGCAGCTAAAGCCTGGAGTTGAACGAGTAAGCGGCGTGAAGTCACCGGTGTTATTCCATCCGGAACTTCTCAGGGAATCATTTCAGGGACAATACCCGATGAGTTCAGGATGGCGTAATTCCTATAGTTTTCCTTTATATATGCGGACAAGCCGACAGAACCAAATATGTTAATAATTTCTATTACGTATAAACTTCATACATCAATCTTAACGGACCTGTTGATGTTAATTAATACAGGCTTAAAAATACATCATCAATATGATTCACGCAAAACAAATATAAAACCAATTGATCAACAATGATTTTAAATCTTTAATGCTGATAACTCATTATGCCGATCCGGTCCATCTGTTCCAACCGTGCTAAACGGAAAGGAAACGCCCGGTCTAGCGTCATCAAAACAGGCAGCCTCCTAGCTTTTTATAGGTAAATACCCCAGTCGAGTGGAAAAATACTGAGAAGGTCGAAAAAATAGGCCATTTTCAAAACAATATTGTGGCCGTTCTGCTAAAGATATCGAAAAACTAAACAGACTGTTTTATTCAGGAAACATTTATCTTTTTGTATGACCATTGTATATATCTCTGGATTTTTTTCTGAATTTTGAGGGCGATTTAAACAGAACCTCTCGGTCAAAATGTCGATTTTGGCATGTTTGACCCAAAATATCTCACAAAAACGATTTTCCACAGAAATACCAGGACGTGCGAATTAATTCCCTTTATCTTTCTTTAAGTTTTGAATGGTCCTAAGTACTTTATGTAAATAAAGCTTAATCAAGCATAATAAATCATGTTTTTCCTTTTTTCGGCATAGCCGTCTAATTTTGTTTTGGTGCCGGATATGACGCGACAGGTGGCGTTACTGGTCAAGATGAAGTATGTGATTGGTCAATGTAGCGGTTAATGCAAAATGCAAATATACAGTTAAAAATGAAACAAAGTTAAAGGGACCTCACGGTAAACCAATATTTATTTTGTATTTTTTATCATATTATTGGGTATATCTTTTAAAAAAATAACCTTCTGAACAATAACCATTCGAATTCGATGATGTATGTACATAAAAACATCAATTATCAATTATTAAAAGGTTATCAACAATCTGAATATGCAAAACTTTTGTGACATATACGATAAACGCATGCGCACAACAAACTAAAACACATGGGAAACAAGAGGCCCAGAGGGCCTGTATCGCTCACCTGGATTTCACGAGATATGAAACAAATCTGATGATTAAGAATATTTGTCACAATGGGTCAAACACAATCTTAGAATTAAACTTGGGAAGCAGTACTATAAACTTTAACAGTTCAAACATGACAAGAATTCCACGGAAGTGGAGGTGTCGCCTGTGTATGCGAATAATTAAAGGGTCATAACTCTTTAAAACTAGGACTTGAATAAAAAAAAACAATAACAAACTTGTCCACAGTATTATGGTAACAAACATTCTATTTTTGCAAAAAAAATTAAAGGGCTATAACTCTTTTAAAAAGGTCCGAATAAATTTGGTTAACAAACTTGTCCACAGTATTATGGTAACGAACCTTCCCATGAAGTTTCAAATTAATCCTGTAATAATTATTCAAGTTATTGAGTGGAAACCATTTTCGCAAAAGATTAAAGGGCTATAACTCTTTTAAAAAGGTGCAAATAATTTTGGTTATCGAACTTGTCCGAGCTATCATGGTAATGAACCTTCCCATGAAGTTTCGAATTAATCCGTTCTAAACTACTAAAGTTATCGCACGAAAACCATTTTCCGGACGACGCCGCCGAAAAGTAATACCTATATGTCTCCTTTTTCAAAGGCGACACAAAAACAGCAGCAATACGGATGCTGCTCGTATTCTGCTTGATTGTTTGATAGTAGTTCATGACAATCTCGGTAATATTTACACAAACACTGTAAGGTTTCCACAAACTCTGTAAGATTTCCACAAACTCTGTAATAGTTCCACAAACTCGGTAATATTATACAGTCTGTACCAGTACATTGCTACTGTCACTATACTATATGAACAATGTTTACACTTATTTACACATAAATATGTGAGCCGTAATATATACAGAATGTGTTATTTAACATTTAAACCACTGTATAATATCGTTATCCAACTAACCCAGATAGAATATATATATCGCCTTGTAAACTATCGTGTGTTTGTGCTGCGACGATTTCAAAACAGTCACGTAATGATTTGAAAATAATTTCCGCGCTTGATTTAGAGGGGAATTCCCAACTAAATTGAGTGGTCAAGCTGGACATAGGGATTGACTGTGAACAACATTGGGACAGCACAGAAACATAACTGGAAAGGAACAAAACGCGTACATTCAGTGAAAATTGCAACGTTTTTACCGTGATGTCCCTTTTAAATTGTAATATCACCAAAAATGATTCAAACTGATATAATTTTGTTACCGTGCTGAAACTGTGCATTTATTAATTACAATGTAGTTTGTTAACTTATTTCACCAGTAGTTTTATATTATAACCACCAGCATTAAAACTATGCCGTTTATCTTTTTTAAAGATATTTCTTGTTAATAACTTGATCCCTTTTATGAGATAGCAGTTTGCCCAGTTTCTGAAAAATAACTGGCATATCATAGTTTGAGGTCTGTTCTCCTTGCAGTAGTTGGTGACTACCTCACTGAACAGCATGTATGTCAGCTGTCGTATGCCGGCATCCAGGACACAACCACGACAGCACTGAAAATAAATGACTTACTCATATATATGCTTGTTTTGCTATGTGTCTTGTGATAATCATCCTTTTATTTTGAGGTAGGTCTCTTTGTAGTAGTAGTAGTGACTACCTCACAGAATAACACATTGGCAGCCCATCGCATACCATCAAGAGTAATGAAAGTATGTACTTAAAAGTTTCTTGCCCAAGGACAACTACGACAGCACAAATGGGACTGATTTTCACCTTCCCTTCTCTATAAACAGTCGAACCTGTATTAAGCGGCTGCCCAAGGGACCGACAGATATCGGCTGCTTAAGACAGGTGGCTGCTTAAACCAGGTTGGCCAGGAACTGCCTGTTGCCAAATTTTTTTTTCAACAGTTTATTGAATTCATCATATTATAATGCACTTACTGATATTGATAACAATATAACATGTACAGTGTATTTTGAAATGAAACCAAAAAAAAAAAGTTTTGATGAATTTGGTAAAAATACCTGGCCAATGTGATCATTGCGGATGTCTACTTCAGAAAAAAATGGCCGCTTTAAATACAAGATAATACAACGACTCGGGACAGATTTTTGTTGCCGTTGGCCGCGTTAGACAGGTGACCGCTTACTTAAGGTTCATTATAATTTCCATCGGGTGGACCACAGACTGACCGCTTAACTTATCCAAGGTGGCCGTTAGAGTAGGTTTGACTGTATATGAAAACATCTACGGAATAACTTTTCAATATTTCTTTCATAAGCTATCTCAATGTTGCAAATCACTAACAAAGAATTGAAAAATGTGGAAGATAGTGTCTTCTCAATATCTTAATAGCTTGAAATTGAGAAAATAGTTCAACAATATGAAATCAAAACCAGATTTTGGGCTAAGTTTCAAAATATTTAAATTCAGTTTTTCTTCAGTAGAACATAGGGAGGAATTGATTGCGGTCAGGGGCCTGCAAAGTAGAATGGGCCCCCTGCATATTTTCCGTGGCAGTGTGGGCCTTAAAACAGAAACATACATTGTCAACTGTTTACAAACCTGTCCCTGTGAAGCTGTATTCTACCTGTGTGTAGATGGCATTTCGAAGACTATTCTGAAAAATTTTGCTAATTAAATCCAGTTATTTAATTCCTTGATATTGTCAAATAATCTCAATACCTTTTGTAGTCAATTAAAATAAATCTAAGTATAAATTGACTTAAGAAATATATTAAATATGGTACAAATTATTTCAATGTCATTTTTTTTAGTTTAAATTTGTCAGATTTGGTTTCTCGCACCTTCCTTCCTTTGTTGTATGTAAACGAAAGGTTTAATAAAATATTTAACAGGAAATATGGTATTTGACAGAAAGATATTTCAAAATTTACTGTTTTTTTACCTGTGCAAAGATGACATTTCCAAGGAGAATATTGCGTAAACTTATGATTATTAGATAAATTCTATTAATCATTTAATTTGGTTATTTTCTAAAATACCTTTTGTATGAAGTTATAATTATTTTAAAATCAAAATATCAAAACAAATTATGTTACATTGATAACATGATTTATAACCTGAAATTCCTGAATTTAACTTAATGTGACATATTAATTTTAGTGTAAATTTGTTTTAACAGGTTTCTCCCAACCCATATAAATTGCAAAAAAGTTAATAAATTTATAACTGATATTATTTTATTGTAATTTTGTTAGAACAGGTTTCTCGCACATTGTTTTCTTTGGCACATGTATGTAAACAAATGTTAAAATATGTTGAAATAGTATTTTAGGTAAAGATATTTGAAAATTTACTAATTTCTACCTGCGTGGAGATAACATTTTGAAGAAAAACTATCTTTTATGTGTATATGTCAAATAATTTTCTATAATACATTGTTGAATATGTTGATATTGATTTACATTCAAAATATGAAACAAATCCAACATTGTTCCATACCCTAAATTAGTTAATTTAACTTAATGCCACAAAATAATTGACATTATTTTAGTATAATTTTGTCAGAACATGGTTCTCATACATTGTTTTCTTCGGCACAAGTAAGCGAAAGGTTCAATATGTTGTATGGTAACCGTATTTGTGGCAAAGAATTTACATTACGCTGTTTATTCAAATAAAAAAGATGAAATAATTTGACCCTGTCCAAGAGACATTATTCAAATAGAAAAGATGAAATAATTTGACACTGTCCAGAGACATAATCTTAATCAATGGCAGATTAGCAATCTCTATCTAAAATTATAACCATTTGAATTTATAATGGACTATTTCATTAAAAGCCTAAAAAAAAATCATATGATGTAAAGAAAACAATGAATCTAGTTTAAACTGGCCTTTCAAAATGTAAAATGTCACACAGGCTGTACTCATTCAATATTTCATGCTGAAATCTATTTCAACTCTGAAGATTTTTATTTTTAATCAAAAAAATTGATGTGATGTAGTCAGGTGACAGGACCCAAGGAACTGTCCAGATCCCTGTAGGTTCAATTTAGATAGTTCTACAAAATTAATTGAAATATCAGTCCTGTATCAGTCGCCTGTTCTGCATCAACTTGTAATGATTCTATGTAAGCGCTGTAATATTAATGTTCACCGATAATGCAAGCGTACATTGTACGTACAGCAACATGGAAGACGAGCCGAGTAAGGCATTGTTTCTCCGTGGAGACTCTAGTAAGTCTATCTTAGTATATGTGATCGCTAAAATCAAAATTTATTTCATATCTCTTCCCTAAAGGTAATGCATATATCACAGGAGTTACAAAGCTGAATCTGAGTAACCTGGAATGTATTCGTTCACGAGAAAGTGTCCGAGAGCACACGGTTCTGTGTACATTCTGACATTTGTCACATCAATCTGCAGATTTCCGTTGTTATTTTTAGCCGCAATACGATAAAAAAAATCCCTGACGAAGTTAGTAACAAACAAATACAGAGACTATCTAAATCTGAAAATTGGAGACAATGTACAGTAAATGTCAAATAAACGGGAACTATTCTTCGCGCATATTTACCGTCGTTTGTTTACATCAACGTCAACAAACAAGTTTACTTACCGTCAGCGTTAGGCCTACGACGCTTCGGGAATTTGCTTGACATTCTGAACGCTGGGTTGATTTTTCGCATGCATGTTTGTGAAAAGCGACATACAATGATCGTGACAAAGTATCTATATCCTGGAATATGGCCTCTGATATTGAAGAATAGCAATACATACTGGCAGTGACAGTGAAATACAACTGAACCCAGCTCACCGAGCAGTTCAATCAACAGGCCGCTTTCACAACAAACTTTCGTGACGAGTTCAGGATGGGCGTTACGTCATCAAAACATGCGATCGTCTGCTATCAAAATACCCCTGTCGAGTGGAAAAATACTGAGAGGGTCGAAAAAATAGGGCATTTTCAAAACAATATTGTGACCGTTCTGATAAAGACATCGAGAAACTAAACAGACGGTTTTCTTCGGAATTACTTCTACTTTCTATATTTGGAGGGTCATTTCGTCAGATTCAAGATTGAAATCTCCAGACCGATTTATACAGAAACCAACAGTCAAATTGTCGATTTTGGCCTCTTTGACCCAAAATATCTCCATAACTAGATTTTTCCTAGATAAACCGAATATGTCAGGACCTAGATCACGCCGAGTTTTACAAGTGTGGAAAGTTTTATCAAAATGTATCGAGCCGTTTTCTTTGCGCCCAAAGTGCCACTATATGCTGCTAAGTAGGCAAAAGTAGCCGTATCTACATTACGTTCCGTAAGGAACGATAACTCTGTTATCGCCTCCTTACTGCACTTCATTCCATACAATGCAGGACGTTTAAATGACATACTTCCATTTCATAAGCACGTCTAATTGTCAGTCTTTTTAAAAGATAAACATACTTTTGTTTCTGATATGATTTTTGTTTTGTTTTATTTTGTAGAATCTAAAAAATAAATAATGTTTTTAAAAGAACATGTAAAGTGAAAGTTGTTTTATATTTCGTTACACATAACGGTGTTACAAGCCGATATCCTTGTTTACCCAATACAAATGTAACCGAACTCCCCTTGGTGTTTAAATGTTCATGATGTTAATTACCGATCATGAATTTATTACATGTATTTGAGATTGATTAATTATCGTATCACGTACTGTATGTTAGTGCACGAATTTTTGCGAACTACGAAATAGCAATATGTGTTCCTATAAAAGTTGCCGTATGTAAAATAACTATCATAGATATTGTACGTCAAGCTGATAAAAGCAAGACCAGTCTATACTGTGCTTAAAATCCTTTAATACTGTAGCATTTAGGTCATAAAGAAAAGCAATGTACCGTTATAAAAACAAAGCTACATTGCAACACAGGTAAACACCCGGGCCTATGACCTGGCAGCGGTCGCTATGACTACGCACAGTGTCAAGCGATAGTCTGTACAGCTGTCGACACAGGTGACTTGCCCCGACATTTTCCTTCCTCGTGGTGAAAAAATTGTCCGGATTATTGAAGGAAATTTACTAATGAAAAGTACGTTCCGTTCCCAAAATGGGGTTCCGGAATCGGAATCTCCGGACTGGTGAGTGCAAATAACGTTACGGAAATCCGTTCCCGTGCATTTCCGTCCGGACTGCGAGTTTTCCGGACTCGGCGTCCGGATTATCGCGGGTCCACTGTATATGTGATCTACATGGTAACTTAGTGGTGAGCCAAAAAATTGTTGTCCAATCGGGGTGTCTATGGTTTTCTGATTCCCAGCACTTGCCACCAGATAGCTGATTGGACTTTCTTTTACCATCTCAAGTGATTCAATGCATCCTTTAAAAAATAATTTATTACCTTGTCCTATCATCATTGAATGCTGGCATCACTGGTTTGCGTTTTCTGCTTATATTTCCTGGTCTGGCGATTACAATTTGGGAAACTGTTTTAGGTATTTTTATTTAGATATAATATTGCAATTTTAATGTGCATATTATATTTATTCATGGTGTTTAAATATGAATCTTTATGTATTTATATTTGGTGTGTTTTTTCTTCGAAATTATTTATTGACTGATTGCCTTTTTTTGCATTGCCATTGTTAAGGAATATAAATATATGAATAGATCTATCTGTATTTTTATTAATTTATTCTGGTATGCATGTTCATTGGATTATGTGTTAATTAAATACATAGTTGAATTTATTTCACTAGTTGTTACTTTTTATATATAAATCAAAGTACTGGAAGTACTGTAAACGAACATTATTGTTTAATGCAAAATCAGTAATCTTCTTAGTTTTAAGTTGATAAATTTACTGATATCGGTTTAGGAATTAATTGCAAATAATTTGAAATGTTTGCAGCTGTTCTGATTTGATTGTACACATGCATGTTTCTGTAAGGTCCTAATTGAAATTGGAAGTTTGTTGATCTATCTTGGATCGATGAAAACAAAATATGTCTTCTTTCTTTCGGGAAGGCATCATCAGTTATAATACAGCCAGGACTCTGTGACCTTATTGATGCCAATTCTTCTAATATGCACTAAATTTAGGCTAGTTCCATCGTTAGTTTGGCATACATAGTTGTATTTCAACTAAATATGATGAAACACACGTAAAGAATTACTGAAAACCAAAACCAGAGCTGCTAATCAATGCCCGAATTAGGAATGTATCCTATTGAAACTGTACTCAAGCATTTATGGTACTTCAAAAAAAAAAAAAAAAACGACTCCTTTTGTTCAGGAATCATTTGATGTTAATAAATCTGTATATGAGAAGATAAACTTCTGTTATAATTACAGTATTGTAAACAATGTGATAAAGAATAACAACCAGATAAAGACTATCTTCATCGAATAATTCAGCAAACAGGAAAAGAAAACTTCAAGATTCATTTTCAACTTCAAACCTGATCACAAAGATTACAGTCCATTCGATGGGACGACACATTCCCTATTTATTGCCCTTTTCCAATGTTGATCATCCAATCATACTGAACCACACAATTCAGCAATGTAATTGCACAAATCACACCTTTATGTGGTGAGAACATTTTTGGGGGTGTTATAAGATTCCATAACTGTATGCAAATTGTGAAGCATTCCATATCTATAACTATATATATATATACAGTACGTGTATATATTTACACATATCAAAATTGGAATGACACAGGAGATTTGCAAGTTTAAGTTCACCATCAGTCATGGGAGGTTTATGTGAAATGTTATATTTACCGGGGTAATCAGTAATTTTGAGAATATATTTATGAAGCTCTATTCTGTACATTCTACCAGTGCTTAGAGAATGGACACAATTTTATGTTCTCCAATGTCAAAATTAATCATATGTAAAATATTAGGGGTTTATTCGCCATTCTAGGCCTGATTGCCGTCATAGTAAAATTACCAAAATGGACCTGAAATCAGTATTTTTAAAAAAAGAATGATCTATGACTTGAATATTTCATAAAAATAATTTAATACATCGTTTATTTTGTTATTGATTTATAGTTCACACAAGTAAGCACGAGATGTAAGCAGTACGTACATGTACCGCTATCTACCGGCATGACTGAGCACAGTAGACTTCACTCGCTTTGTGGATATTGACAGTATAACATATATTTACATGCTAATTCAATTTTAGAATTATAACTGAAATCTTGTAACAGCATGGCACAAATAGTCATCTGAACATGTGTTGTATATATATAATTGAAAAATTATTTAGGTAAATATTAACTCGTTTGCTTGACTTCAATTTTCAATTTATCAATTCATTTATTACTGTGTTTGAAATATGATGTAGCGAGAATTTCAAGTCTTGATCATGACTTGATGAACGTTCTAAATTAACAAATTATCAAAATGAATTTGTTTGAAAAATAACACAAGTTCCACAGCAATATTACATAGAGAATCGATCACACTATTTCAGAAGTTATAAAACTACAAATAACAATTAATGGCTGAATGTCAAATTAAGTGAATATCACAAGTCTTTTTGCATTTGTTTTTAGATAATCCGGATTTCCGTTTTCCGTCTTTGAAAAAAAATTACGTAGGCGTATTGCATAGTAAACGTAGCCATATGTACATATGTAACAGCTGATTTCAATCAGATTGACTTAACATGAACTTAACACCGTCTCAGTAGTTCGTCACAATCGAAAATTTGATCGTGAATTCGGTATTTTGCAAATTCTTTCAAAATACTTCCAGGTAAAGGAAAAAAATGCATATGGTCTCTATACACACACCAAAGATTAATAGATCCTATATTGGGTCCATTCTCTCGTAAAAATATCGACTTGGGTCCACTATCGGCCATTTTGGTAACTCTACTCTAACGACAATCGGGCCGCGATTCGCAAATGAAAAATTAATTTAAAATTCGTAAACCTCTAATATTTTACATATGATACAATTAGGCATTGAAAAACATATACAAAGTGTATGTGGGTCAATTCTCTGAAAATAATGCCAATTTATATTATAATTAAGCCCCATTTTTCTTCGTTCCGGTATTTCCAAGTCTGCTTCACCTGTGGTCCGTTTCAGTAAATATTCTTGACTTTGCCGAAATAAAAACAAGCTATATAATTGTTCATTTTAAACATGACAACTGCCGACCACACGTATCTAAAAGTGTTATTGTAGTTATCTGTCACTTCGATTGTAAACCCATTGCCAAAGTCATGGAAGAATCGACCAATCAAATTGGTTTAACATTTGATTTCCGTAATCTTGCAGTTACCTCCCTTACAACAGTAAATACAAAAATAAATGTACGTTCTAAGTATCGCCTACAACAACCAATCCGTGCACATGGCAACAAGATACAGTCAAACCTCGATGATTCGAACTTTGTTGATTCAAATTTCTCGCTGTATCGAACTTTTTGCTTGGTCCCGAATTTTCTCACTATATAACACTACTAACGAAACTATGTATGATTCGAATTTTTATAAATCGAAGTTTTCGATGTATCGAACTTTTTTCATGACCCGTTAGCTATGATTTTATAGGTAATTGACATCTCATGATTTGAACAAAAAATTTACCTGTACTGACCACTGGACAGGTGTTTGTCGTGACCCCTGCGGCAAGATTTCACACCTCTCCCCCAAATGCCCTGACTGACAAATAGGGATAACGATAGCGTGTGTTGTCACTCCCGGTCATGGGGTTAATTAATAATCAGACCAAATTGATAAATAAAAGGTGTATTTAGAAGCCATGACATATTTAATCACTCCGGTAAAACATTTCGGTAGTCGTCTCTGATAATCTCCGCCGCCATTGAAATCAGCGGTCGGTGAGTAAATTTTACGGAACTGTAAAACAACCGGACCAATTTTAAACACAAACAATTAGCGATGGTTTCACTCATATTCAAAGTGTCACGTTTCAAACTTATACATAAATATCCAAGTAAATCGATTATTTGTCATTCAATCATGCATTCTCCAATCGATCGGCATTCCGTATTTTATATGCACATAACGTAAACGCACGTGTCTTTAGTAGAAAAGCCTAACGACTTACGTAAGTGTGCATTGTACTTCTTTTGCTTTATCTGTTAAACGCGATATAAGTGTTTTGTAACCGATACATATTTTGTTTAATTAATAAAATGCTTAGGTATAATTAATGAAAATAATTTTTATTTTGTTGTGTTTGAGGTATAAATTAACTAAACTTTTCGATGTGAGCCTGACAGGCGACGATCAACACGAAGACACCGAGGACATATAACGTTAACAGATATGGTAATTATCAAGAAAACATCGATCTATTGTCAACCATGAATAATTCGAAGTCCCGCTGTTTCGAAGTTTTTCTGCTAGTCCCTTGAACTTCGAAACATCGAAGTTTGACTGTATTATCATTTGCATTTGATTTATTGGTCGTTTTCGTCAAAGGAAAATGGAATATGGAAATCGATGACAATGTTAACGCTATGACCAGTCACCCTGACCACAAATGCCACCTAGTATCTACCTTTCTCGCAAACATGTACTGTACAGTAACCTATAGTATGATACAATGTAACGTCTCGTATGCCGTTATTGATATATTTCTTTCTCTAAATTATAGAAATGCTCATCTAGTTGATAATGATGTAGCATTCTAGAATATAATATAATACACATTTAAGTAAATCGCGGACATATTTGCAGACTGATGCTATAATGTCAGCCGTTTTGGAATGAACACGGAAGAGCAAAACTTTCTAAACATCCGGAGACGAATGCGCCTGCGCAATATTTGTTTACATAAATATATTGACCTGGAGTTATTCGCAAAGTTCAGGTTCATTTAGTCTTCACATTTCGCTAGCGTTATGCATTTCTCAAATCGTATACATCTTGAAAACATCTACTGAATACATTTCAACATTTTTGGTAAAACTATACTACATAAAACGAAGATGTTTTTGCAAGTAAATTATTTGAAGCGTAAGGCAATGGGGGCAGCCATATTTCATTGAAACAGACAGTAGATGGCGTATTGGTGAATGTGGCTACCAAATATGGTCATATTTCTCAGTCCAGTTCTTGATGGCAATAACCGACCATTAATGTTCGTTTAAAAAGGCTGCATTTGTATCTTAACTGCCTGTCATGGGCATATGAACATGAAAAGGCATCTTAAAAGTCTTAAAATAAATAACAAGAGACTGCAAGTGTATTCCTTTCCTAAAGCAAAAAAATTATAATCAAAATGAAAAGGAAAGATATATATAAATACTAACTCAACTTTGCACGCAAGTGGCGTCAATCAACACGGTCTCGGAGCGGGAAATTTCAATATTGGTTGAATGAGGTTCCTCTAATTTTCGTTGACTGTGGTATATTTTGGCACAGACATGAATAAAAGTTTTCATCAAATCCATTGATAATGTCACACTTTTTACATAGCTACCATTCACAAATGCCGTTGCTCTCTGTTTTTGTTTTAGAGTTAGTTTGTACGGTAAATACGTCGCAGAAAAAGTCATCAAGCACAGGTCCTAGCCTCGTCGGTCAATACACCCAATATAGGATTATATATTGGGTGTATTGACAGACGAGGCTAGGACATGTGATCTGAACGGGTACTTTGAACGGGTAGGACATGTGATCTGAACGGGTACTTTGAACGGGTAGGACATGTGATCTGAACGGGTACTTTGAACGGGTATGTCCCGTGATAGGCCTAATGACTCATCGGAAATACTACTTTCGCTTCTGATTTTACAAACTATACTGATTTTGCATTGTTCTAATGTACTAGAATTTACAATAACATGAATATACTGCCAAGGATTCGTGCCAATGCATAAGTAAGCAAAGCTATAGATCTAAATACATAAAATCATGAACTTATAAAACTGCAAATCATGAACCTTTCCTGTCGCTAACGTTAAATTGTTACTGGTGTGCGTCTGTCTTGGCTAATATTTGTCGCCAAAATTACAACAGACCTATACAAATATATGTAATGTACTTTTACAAAAAATATAATTGACGTAATTTCATGATTACCTGTTGAGTTTGGATTATACACGAGAACTTTCGTGGTTTCTTTCTTTTTGGCATTTTCTCCAGACCCCGAGTTTGACTCGATCGAGGAAGTAAATATTCGCCCGAACGAGGCTATTTAGCGCATGGTCAAAATGATATAGACTATATAGTGACGTCATCTTCACCCAAGGCCGATTTTTGTGGGGATGTCAAACAGGGGTGTACTAGAGTCTAGACCAACGCCCGGGGCTAGTAGTTTTCAGGTCAGGGCTAGGATGTCACAATTAAATATTTTTGCCTAGGCAAAAATCGAATACTGCTTAGGCAAAATTATTTCTGCCTAGGCAAAAATCGAATTTTGCCTAGGCAGAAATAGAAGTTTTGTTTGTGTATACAGTTCTGACAGTTGTAAACGTGGTAACTGGTCAAGTTAATGAGATTTTGCAACCGCGGGTGGCGCGACGATTTACCCAAAAACACCCAAAACTACCCTCAAACACTCAAAAACCATCTAAAACACCATAAACCTACTCAAAACACCCTTAAATGTTGAGATAAATGCATGGCAACATTAATTATGACATTTAAAAGATTCTTCGCCAACCTGAAAGTGCTTTTTTTACGTTCTCCGTTATGAAATTGTAACGTGTGTATTAAGGGAGGTTACTCTAACAAGCAAAAACTTCAAATATACATACTTCGTGGAAGAATAAGAAAGAAACACTAAGGACCCAGTTCTTGACATTTATTCAGAATAAAATAAAAATATCACCATAACAATAATGATAATAAAGCGTTTACAAATATACATTTAAATAATCGTATATGCAACCTATGAAATAAATGTATCAATAAAGTCTGAATTACATCCGAAAGTATATGGATCGATATATTTAATTTATGAAGAGAACAGTTTAAAGCTAAAATAATGCAAGATTATCACATATCTGTATCGGAAATATGACAACGATAAACGTACATAAATGTGATAACAAAGAGTAATTATTATCAATTATCATAATATGAATCTAAAACTGGAAATATAATGCTTGCCAATAACACAGATCACTATTTTAATACTGGAACTATACAAAAAATTATGTATTTATACTGCAATATGTTTGATATATAAATACTACATATATAAAGGTATTCATACAAAAAAATTAATATATTACTAATCTATAAGCTAGCTATCGGTCTATATATATAGACGATCATAAAGGAGCACTTATAAATATTGCTTTAAAATGCTACTCCTCATTAATGCCTTAATTGATTACAACAATATTTAGCATGAAACATTATTGGGGAAGAGAAATCACCAATTGATATAGATGAGGCTTGTCCCACCTATTGAGACAGAAGGGCATGCCCCGAAAATGGGAACTTGGCTGAAATCTTGCTTTAAGATGCTGCTCCTCCTTTAAGCCAAAATGGACTTGATCTGAAACATAACTGGCTGCGTATAGATAATTAATGGTAATGATGCTAGATTGAGGGGTGTGTTCCTGCTGTAAGTGTTTGCCGAATTAATAACTGTTTAATTGATTTATCAATTAATTATTAATTATTATTATTATATCACCCCTTCGTGTGTGTTAATGCGTGTGAAAGCCTGAGAGGACTTTGCTGGTAGGGCTCTCCCCAACCCATGGAAACCTCAGGCTTCACATGCATTGTAATGATTGTGTATCATTTGCTACTTACGTGACTTTTCTTAATGTAGTTATTTAACTATTTCATAATGTATTCATTTACCCGGTCATCTCTGTAATTAATTGATGTGTTTATGTTCATTCAATTACTAATTGATGACACCTGATTTGTATTTTGACAACAATGTATGGAGGAAATAAAGAAGAATAATAGTAATATATGGTATTAGGGTCCTTGTGGGGGTTAATAACTATCCCTTGCAGGATCTAAACAGAAAGATTTTTTTGGGGGAAAAAGAAAGATTCTTACCATTTTTTTTGTGCAATTGTTGAGAAGCTATTACCACATCACTTTATAATTGTAGGGTGCTGATATTTGGTTAAATAGTCCCGATGGAGTTACACTTTCCCTTGTTGGGGTAAAACCGAAAAAAAAACCACTGAGAAAATGCTCCCATTACACAATTTATACAGTTTCCCATTTTTCAAGGGAGACAAACTTTAACTCTCAAAATCCAAGATAGCAACTGTCATCCATATTGGATTCTGACCAGTCTCAAAATAATTAAACATCAGTAAGAACCAAGGAGAAGTTACAAGGAAAATTTCAAAAAGGGTATTATGTTAATTTCTGAGAATTAGATCCTTCAAGAATTATTGAAGGATTTGACCAGCAATCTATCATCAGATGGCCATTTCATACGGATTGTGGATACGTACAGTCGTCATTTGAAAATATTAATGGAGGCTTTGAAGGTAAGATTTCTTTAACATTTTATTAACAACGGAACACGTCAAATTCTTCATACATTTAATGTAAACTTTATTTTATTCATTCATTGGTAACACATGAAAAGTAGACACAATCAGAAAAAATACAGCATGAAATGGATTCAGAAACAAGTTTTTTAAAACTTATATTAATCCGTCTCCGTTAATGACTCATCAATTTAGCATGGTAACAAAGTGGGAGAATGAATATGAATATTGAAATAACTCTATATTGGAAAGAGACAGGTAGTGGGAAATGATAAGATGAGAAGGGAAAGAGAAAGAGGGAGACTGCCGATACCATTGTTCATTTAAAAAGAACTGCATGCTGATACAACTGTGAAAACGATAAATACAGAGTTGAAACGTGGAATTAATCGAATCTCTTGGAGCTGATAATGAATTGTTGCACACATTTAAAAATCAAGGAATTTTCGTCAAAAGTTAAGTTGTTGCTGCCAAAAAGTAATATTTCTGTCGAAATAGGATGATTTAGGGCAAAGAGGGAACGATTTCGAAGGTCGGAAAAAAGTCTACAATGTAATAAAAAATGTTCGTTAGTTTCATCAACTTGACAGTAGGAGCAAAGTGGACTATTTACCAGATTCCTACGAAACAAATAATATTTTAGTGAACTGCACTCCATCCTCAATCTTGCATGGTGAATCTGACCCAATCTACTGCCGATAAGAAAATATGGTGGGACTTTAAGATTTTGTGCGTTTAGATGATATTTTAGTTTTGTTATTGAGGGACTGGTTTTTATTCCATCAGGAAGTGCATTCCAAAGACTAATTACAGATGGCAGAAAGGATTTCATGAAAAGGCTTGTGCGACCGGAAGGTGGACGGAAATTATTACCTAATCTAGTGTTATGATCATGAATATTATTATTTCGATGAGGAAGTAATTCTTGAAGATACTGGGGAAGGAAACCATGAACTATTTTATGAAAGTGGATAATCTTGTGATGTTTGCGTCTTTGTTCTAGTGGAAGCCAGCCTGTTTCAAGATAAAGTTTTACCCTACTAGTAAGTCTAGTTCCACCAGTAACAATCCTTGCTGCTTCTAATTGAAGATCTTCTAATATGTCTGATTGGGCTTTGGAGAGATTGTCCCAGATTATGTCTCCATATTCAAAAATTGGACGAATCATAGAAAAATACAGAGTTTGAAGTGATGCACGATCTAAAGTAAACTTAAATCTACGTAGCATATTTAATTTGGGTGAAATTTTAGATTTTAGAAAATTTATGTGAACCGTCCACCCACCATTTTCCGAAAGAAATAAACCAAGATGTTTATGTGAGGTAACAGCAGTAAGTAAGGTATTAGTCATAGTTAATGGAGGATGTAGTGGGTTATTTGTCTTTTTAGATATTAATAAGGTTTCAGTTTTTGCAGGATTAAATTTAACCAACCACTTAGATGACCATTCATGAATCTTATTTAAATCGTGATTTAAAATATCTGTAGTGTTTCTAACTGTATCGACAATGACGTATAAGGATGTATCGTCTGCAAATAACTTTATATTAGCTCTTATGTCTTCCACAATATCGTTAATGAATATTAAAAACAACAACGGGCCAAGAATTGAACCTTGGGGAACTCCGGCTTTTACATTTGACCAATTAGAGAATTTACCATTAATTACTACTCTTTGTTTTCGATGAAGAAGATAATTTTTGAACCAATTTAGTAGAGAACCCCTTATCCCAATACATGACAATTTACATAAAAGTCCCTTATGCCAAACACGATCGAATGCTTTACTAACATCAAAAAATACCATTCTTATTTCTTTACCATTATCTAAAGCAGAGTAAATATCATGAGTGATAGCAAGTAGTTGATTAATGGGTGAATCGCAACGCCTGAATCCAGATTGGAAAGGGGAGAGTAGAGAGTGAGTATGTAAGAAATTGTAAACATATTTATAAACACATCTTTCCATGAGTTTACCAATAATGGAAAGTAATGAAATAGGTCTATAATTAGTTAAGATGGATTTACATTCTTTTTTGTGCACAGGCGTGACATTAGCTGACTTCCATTCTGTAGGAAAGATACCAGATTCGAGAGATTTGTTAAATAAAGAACAAAGAGGTTTACATATAATATCAGCAGATTCCTTGAGTAATCTAGCATTTACAAGATCAGGACCAATGGCTTTAGAGCAATCAAGATTCAGTATTGCATCCTTAACATCAGTAGCAGTTATGTTAATATTAGATAGATTATAGTTATGTCCATAGTCAATGTTAGGCAAAGCAGTGTTAGTATCATCAATATTAGATTGGGAACAGAAAAAATCGTTGAATAAACAAGCTTTTTCGAAATCGTCAGAGATGCAAGTGTCATTATGAAGAAGTGGGGGTATTGAAGAGTTTTTACGATTAGGAAATAATGAGTATACAGTTTTCCACCACTTCTTCACACTGAGATTTGAAGGTTTCCGAAGGTTTTCACAGAGGTTATTGACATATGCGACTTTAGCCTTTTTAATAGAATTGATACATTTATTACGAATTTGGCGGAAACTTGTCCAGTGAGCATCTGTTGGAGAACGTTTGGCTCTTTTGTGGGCACGTTTGCGTTTACGAATTAATCTTTTGATTTCATTTGACATCCAGGGTGGTTCATTAGATCGTACAGTGATAATTTTGTTAGGTATACATGTTTTAGCAATTGCAAGCAATGTGTCTGTAAAATTTTTGACCGAATCATCAATATCACCAACGTCGATCAGTGTATTCCAGTTTAAATAATTCAATTTCCCTCTAAATAAATCGTAATTTCCCTCATCGAAGAGCCAAATGTTACGCTTAAAACTTTGCTGGATCGGTTTAGTTATATTAAAAGAACAGAAAGTAGGACAATGGTATCTAACCGGTTGGTCAAGGAAGCTCTCTCCGACAATACATTTACTAATTATGCTACTATCACTAACACACACAATATCTAAAAGTGAGTTTGAGGATTCAGTAAAAAATGTTGAGGATTCTACTAATTGAGACAAGTTATAGAGAATAAGCATATCTCGCAAGTGAGAGGACTGATTTTCGACCAACAAGTTAGCGTTGAAATCACCTGTAAATACAATGTTAGTTATACCCGTGTTAAAGGCTTGTTCAACAGAGTGAGATATGTGAGACCAGGTGATAATTGGAGAATTTGGAGGTCTATAAAAAGTACCATACAAAAACTTCTCTGTGCCAAGAACTATTTCCAACCATACACATTCTATGGTTGGTAATTCTAGATCTTGCCTTCGTTTTGCAGATATCGTATCTTTAACGTAGACCGATATACCACCACCAATACGGTCAGGCCTACAGTAACAGAATGGGTCAGAGTAACCAGGCAAGCTGAGTTCCGGAGAGATATCAGTGACTTTTAGCCAAGTCTCAGTAAATGATAATATAGAGTATTTGTTAAGTTCGGTATAAAGTATATCGACTTTGTTATTAAGACTTTGAACATTGAGATGGACGAAAGAAAAGTTACGATCAAGATCAAGCTGATCACTTATATTTGAAAAAAGTGATGATGAAGATGAATTCAGAGACGAAGGACCAGGATTTACTTCAATATCGCCAGACAATATTAGTTGCCACTGGATAAGCGAAAAAAAGAGAGAAAACAGACAAGCAATGTCTACTAAAGAAACGATAATATTGTACGAGAACTTACCATGACAAAAATTGCGGATGGAATTGATTTGAGATCTAACAAATGACGAACAAATTAATAGAATCAGTAGTAATAACCCAACGCAAAGAGACTTGAGGATACTCAAATAGATGACATAGTTTGAGGACTGAACACAGTTGTTAAAGCTACCAATTCGAGCACGATATAGCGTTAGACTAACTGGCATTATGTAATGCCAAATAAGGTAATGTAAGAATCAGAACTGTGTGCAAGAACTGGTAGTTCAGCATATAATGAAATCAATGGCATAATAGGCAAGGCAGAAGGGGATCGAGAATAGAAAGGAAACAGAAAAAGTATAAGTAAGGTAAGTAGGAAAGCAAACATCAAGGTAAATATGCTAAGGATGGAATCAGAGCGGACCAGGGTATCAATACATTTATATATTTGTAGAGTGATACGATGTTTATCAGTGGAAATTATCGTTAAAGTATGGTATTGGTAAGTGTAGAAAAAGATTTGTGTAAGATGAACAAGAGCTCAATGCTAATTACATAATACAAGCTTCTGAATATTTAGATTATCATAAATGTAATCAAGTTAATGACATATTCGACATCTAAAGATACATGTAGAGTTGAAAACGGAAAGTTAGCAAATCAAATAAACATCCCATTTAAAACATTTCATGACTACATATTACACAACATACTTATCTGTGGATGTACAAAGCTCAAGTCAAACATAATGAAACGCGAAAGAAAAAATAAAGTATTTACATATGTACACCTTATTACTTTGACGTTTATCCTAATAGTTCCGATCAAATTAGGAAGATTAATATGAAATGTACCACACTGTAGAATATTTTATCATACATATATATCTAGTTCTAAACAAAGATAAAAGCACTAGTATCGAAGGCTTGGTTACATTTTTGTGATAAATTTATGAATGAATCAGACGGTTTCATAAATGTTTCTATGAAATCACATAATGATATATGAGATAAGTATGTAGTGATAGTATTAAATTTCAGACGAATCATGATCAAAAGGATCACATAATGGAGTATTCTATTACAGTTTAAGATAACACTAGTAAAATGTGTTAGTTCAAAAATGACCAACACAATTATTATGAATAGACACACAATTTCAAATGTATAATTATGAGACCAAATATTGTTGCAGCGGTATAATGGTACCTCACGTTACATTAGATAATTTTCAATGAACACACCAATTGTATATTTCTGAATCAAGAAAAATAACCCAAACAAAACCCCATACAACTGCATTTTATGTGATTGGTATTAAACTGGGAGCAAGTATGTCATTATAACTTCCAGAAGGATAAAAAACAAAAGCATATGCATCATACTTCAAAAACTATTGAAACAATAATTATATTGAAATTCAGGATAAAAGATAAACGGATAAGGTCAGGCGAGTTAGTCGTTGACTTCACCTTTGTAATATTTCACAAACTTATACAAGGGGTATCAGCCTTCAGGGATAATCAGGAATAATGATTAAACCATTATAGAAGTACGAATGGAATTTCATTTTGTAATACATTTTCGAATAAATGAAAGTTCCATATCTGGTGTTTATAATAACATAGCATTTTATATCAGTATGGTGATAGTATTAAAATATAAATTACCTCTTTCATACATAATTTGTCAATTAATAGAACAACCATCATTGCTTGAGATAAACACGTAGCTTACGATGTACTTGATCATTTCCAATGAATCATATATTAACTGATTGTTAGTAAAAAAATAAATGTACATTTTATATGTATCATATATTAAGGATTTCAAGTGAATGTACCATAATTTTAAAATAAATGTACATTTTATATGTAACATATATTGAGGATTTCAAGTGAAGATGATAATAAGAATGGAACGAACAAAGTGAATATTTTTAATATGATCTGAGACACAACTTATTACGTCACAAACTAAGATTTGGTCAATTGGTGCAATGAAAGAGGGGCGAACAGTCCAGAATAATCCCTCTACCATTCTAACACCGATGTATTAACCGCAAGATTGGCATAAGCCTTTACATAGGGTGATCATTTTTCATACATTTATTAACCTGTCAGTTCTTTAACAAAACTATCAATGTGTACATAGTTCAATAACTGCTTCATAGACAACTCTAAATACGAATTATATATCTAGAAACATAACAAAATTTAAACATTACACTAAGAGTTATTTGACTTCAAGAAAACATTTCTGTCAAAACTTAACATGGAATACAATACATTCTACCAGGGTTAATGTCTGAGTTTATGCAGACATTCCGTGAGAAACATATTACAGTATGGAAGTACAACACATTCTGTCAGGGTTAATGTCTGAGTTGATGTAGACATTCCTGGAGAAACATATTACAGTATGGAAGTACAACACATTCTGTCAAGGTTAATGTCCGAGTTTATGAAGAAATTCCCGGAGAAACATATTACAGTATGGAAGTACAACACATTCTGTAAGGGTTAATGTCCGAGCTATGTAGACATTCCTGGAGAAACATATTACAGTATGGAAGTACAACACATTCTGTCAGGGTTAATGTCCGAGCTATGTAGACATTCCTGGAGAAACATATTACAGTATGGAAGTACAACACATTCTGTCAGGGTTAATGTCCGAGTTATGTAGACATTCCTGGACAAACATATTATAGTATGGAAGTACAACACATTCTGTCAGGGTTAATGTCTGAGTTTATGTAGACATTCCTGGAGAAACATATTACAGTATGGAAGTACAACACATTCTGTCAGGGTTAATGTCAAAACAATGTTGAATAATTGCTACGATAATACTGAAGTTATATTAAAGCTAATATCTATATTTACCTTAAAAGTAGGTTAATGTTTCTGACATTTTCCTCTTTATGTCATATGAACAATAATGATAAATTGTATCTAATATTTAAAATACCATGCCCTAAACGGTTTATCTAGTTTATTTAAAGCCTCGTAGACCATTCCCACTGTGTCTAAGGCACTTTTACAACAACAGCTATATACGATATAGACACATGTACATAATGTACATCTAATTACATGTACATGGAATTACATCCGGGACACAATATGATGTCCATATTTTCAGCTATGTTCTATTTTCTATCCAACAGTTGACAGCTGGATAACCCTAATTATCTTCTTTTTTTTTTTACTTTATAACTTTTTCGATATTTTTGAATTTCACAAACTAATCTCAATAATTATTTGAACAATGGAATGGTTATTTTGAAAACTCTTCCCTATCCTGGTACTTACAGAGACCAAATATCAGGACCTCGGATTTGTAGAGTTATCATTTAAACGTGTTGGTTATAATTTTAATCATAATTATGAGTTTAATGTTAGTCATAGTTTACCCAAATTTTCCTCAAAATACATATACTTGTAAATACTCACAGTACTGATCAGTAATGGAGAGCTGGAACAATGGATATCACCTACAGGTGTATTAAAACTACACTTGATACAATCCTTATTACATGTTAATTATGTATTATTCTAAAAACATAGAAAAGTTACAGTCTAATTTTCACATCAATAAGACAAGTTTTGTCTAGGTAAAAGTAAATTGTTATACAAAAATTGTAAACAAAAATTAGGATCAACAAATCATCAATAAATAAATAAGTAAAAAAAATTACAATCCAACCTCATTATTTCAAACTCTGATAACTCGAACACACTGCTTAACTCGAGGTAAATATATAGTCCTGATAGAATGAAATCTATGTATGACATACACGAATATCTCAAATACACAGGATATCTCAAGTTTTAGGCCCCATTGACTTCAAGATTACAAGGGTCAATTGTACATGAATATTATATCAATTTCATTTTCACACCAATTAGACTAGTTTCAGTTTAAAAAGTAAAGGGTATGAAATCCTGAAGTACCAGATAAATACCATGACATAAGATACATAGTTTATAGGCTTTATCGGTCACCTGAGTTTTGAACTATTTCAGTTAATTTGACAGTTTTTGGCCCCGCCCATAAACCACTGGGGGTCAGTCAGGGCCAACATGTGCATACCATCAGGCTGTCATCCCATGCTGGTAATATTAACGTAGTTAGAATGAATTGCAATAGAAATCAAACAAATGACAGTCAAAAATGAGATTTCCTTGTATAATCAGTATAGTAAATTTTATCCCCTTCCTAGAGGCAAATGTAATTGTCATGAAATTCACACTTTTGTTAAAGCACCTTAAGACCCTTCCATCTTCTTCGATCTTTGAAGAGTATTTGAGCCGACCTTATCTAGGTCTTGAGAAGAAGATTTTTGAAATTTTGGTCAATTTGACACTTTTTGGCCCGCACCTCAGGCTTTTGAGGGGTGGGAACCATATAATTCACAATTTTGTTTTGCCATTGATCACTGAAGCTTCCTGCCAAATTTTATTAACTTTGGTTAAGCGGTTTTGGAATTAAAAGAAGTCGAAAAAGTAAATTTTTTTACGACGGACGGACTATGGACGATGCCGGACAAAAGGCGATATTGTAATAGGTCAACTGAGACTTTGTCTCAGGTTACCTAACAATGATAGTAACACAAGATGTAAATATATAAATAGGATCAACAAATCTCCAACATCTAATGGAACTAGTCCGGTGTAATATATAGACATATACAGAGGATCAACAAATCTCAAACATCTAACAGACCTAATCAGCGTAATATATATAGAAATTGGATCGACAAATCTCAAACATCTAATGTGGGATAGACCCGCACAAATAAACACACATCTTCCTGTGTCCCATCATACAACTCACATGTAACAATCCACCAGTTATGTTCTACAGCTGTGGTCAGTGCTGGGTATTTCCCACACAAATAAACTAGAAGCTCCTCGCATTTTCCCAAACAGCACTTGTGTATAATATTGTCATAACCGTTGGTAAGGAATTCTAACCATATTTTTTGACATGTCACCCGAATGATCTACATCCACAGGTGCCTGACTCGTTTTATAAAATAATAACATATAGAGTACATATAAATGAGCATTATATGTACTCTATATGTTATTATTTTATAAAACGAGTCAGGCACCTGTGCTACATCCCACACATATGCGTCCACTAACTGACATGTACTGACTATACACACACAACACCTATGTATCACACGACCATCTTCTGTCTCACACTTGTGTTGTTCGTCCTCAACTCCACACAAGGATTTAAGTACAGTTCTTTCCACTGTCTGGAACAACAACATGGAGCGGGGTTTGTCCTGCATGATTAGTGTCATGTAGCAAGTGTGGATAATCTTCACACAGCATTGACACCATCTCTTTCCTTTCCTGCTCACACGCCACATGTAGGACATTGTTATTGGCATTATCCCTGACTGTTAGAGTGACGTCATACTTCAGTAGGTTACGGAACAGGTTCACATTCCCACCCTCCGCCACATGTAACAGTATGTCCTTATAAGGTTTGACTCCCTCACACAGAAGATATAAAGCACATTCTTCTGAACCAGAACGACATGCTTTATTTAACAAGAAAAGTTTTTGCTTGTCATTCAAGTATTTCACAACTTTCTGAAGAACATCCTCATCTCCCTTAACATGACCACCTCCGGTAATCAATGACCACCAATCTGTGTTCTCGTCAGGTATGACTCCCTCACACAGAAGATACAAAGCACATTCTTCTGAACCAGAATGACATGCTTTATTTAACAAGTAAAGTTTTTCCTCATCATTCAAGTATTTCAAAACTTTCTTAAGAACATCCACATCTCCCTTAACATGACCACCTTCATTCAACAAGTAACGTGTTTGCCGATCGTATAAGAATTTATGTATAATATATTCTTTAAATGAATCTTCATCACTCTCATCACTCTCATAACTATCTCTCCAATATCTCTTTCCCCTATCTCTCTCTCTCCAATCACTCTCTCTCCAATCATACCCCACTCTTGTAATCCATGACCACAACTGTGCGTAATTGTCAGGTTTGATTTCCTTACACAGAAGGTATAAAGCACATTCTTCTGAACCAGAATGAAATGCCTCAAGTAACAAGTGATGTCTTCTGTTATCATCCAGGTATATAGCAACTTTCTGAAGTATATCCACATCTCCCTTACCATCCTTCTCACCTCCGGTTATCAATGGCCACCAATCTGTGTTCCTGTCAAGTTTGACTCCTTCACTCAGAAGAAATAAAGCACATTCTTCTGAACCAGAACGACAAGCTTTATTTAACAGGTCAAGTTTAACCTCATCATTTAAGTATTTCACAACTTTCTTACATGCCTCCACATCTCCCTTACCATTCTCCCCATCTCCTCTTGTAATCCATGACCACCAATCTATGTCCTTGTCAGGTTCGACTCCCTCACACAAAAGATGTAAAGTGCATTCTTCTGAATTAGAGGCACACGCTTTATTTAACAAGTCCAGTTTTATCTCATCATTCAAGTATTTTACAACTTTCTTCAGTATATCCACATCTCCTTTACCATACCATACATCACCCCTTGTAATCAATGACCACCAACGTGTGTTCTCGTCAGGTTTGACTCCCTCACATAGAAGATATAAAGCACATTCTTCTGAGCCAGAAAGACATGCTTTATTTAACAAGTCAAGCTTGACCTCATCACTCAAGTGTGTAAAAACCTTCCTAAAAACATCCACATCTCCCTTACCATACACATCACCTCTTGTAAACAATGACCACAATGGTGTGTCCTTGTCAGGTTTGACTCCTTCCTCCAGGAGATATAAAGCACATTCTTCAGCAGCAAAGTAGCATGCTTTATTAAACAGAGTTACTTTATTAACTCCTCTCTCATTAAAAATCCTGACAATTTTTTCTAGAAATATGCTATCTTTCCACACATCTAGAGATCCAATGTTAGTACCATAATATCTCTTCTCACAGACAAACTCTCTGTGTAGACGTTCACACATATATGGATAATGATCAGCTGATATCACAACCATGTTTGATGATGTTTTTGAGGTTGTTATAAAACTGAGGAATTTCGTGGGACAATTCTCAATGTAACCAACTGGTGTTTTGTTTCCATATAGAAGAGCTACTGTGACATATATAGAGTAATGATCAAATCTGTACACTTCATCACCAGACAATTGATATTTCTCCTTTCTTACCAAAAATCCTTGTAATCTTTCTAAATTTTCTTTCAAAAATCCTATTTTTTTCTTACATGACATTGTAGTTCTGTCATCTTCACCATCAACCAAATTAATATCAAAAGCTTCCTCTAACAATGTTTTGTTTACTTTATCACCATTTGGGTCTAGATCTGTTACCTTTATCTCCCCATCATTGAGGAATAGAAACAAAATGGCAGAACATTCTGGTAAATTCAGCAACGCATCCATAAAAAATTGGAGAGGTTTCTCAAAAAATTCAACTCGTCTATCTTGCAATTTCACAGACTTGCAGAAAAGCTGACAACATTGTGGGAATCCAATATTTGGTGCATAAGATAGAATGTTTTCTATTTCTCCCTCAGTCCATGAGAAATTTTCTGGCTTATACATCTCTAAAAGTGCCTTTTTTTCTTCTGCAATTCTGTACTCACCTGAGCTCAGATCAGTGATGTTATCTTCAGTGAAAACTGCTCCTATAGAAGATTTTTTCAAAGAATTGAATATTTCATTACGAACTGTAATGAGCAAAAAATTGGCTTGAATTTGTTCACCATCAAAAAGTGTTTCTACATCTGTAATTCTTCTATTCCAATCTTCTACATCCTTTCTACCAACATCATTCTCACCAAAAATATTATCAATGAAAGTAATCAGCTGAGAGTTTGGAGCCAATAAATCTAATTTCTTAATTTCATGAAGCTGAAGGGGTTGTCTGCATTGCTGCTCCTCGACCAGCCAGTGTAGGAGTTGAATGGCGGTAGACGTTTTGCCATCTCCTGTGTTTCCCTTGATAACTAGAACTCTGTTCTTTTGGAGCTTGTTTTGAGCATCGAGGAAAGCTTTGGTCTCAAGGAATTTTTTCTTTTTCTGCTCTATTTCTCGTTTGATCTTTTCTTTTGTTCTTTCTGTATAAGAAAAAAAAGAGAAAAAAGAGAAATGTTCATGCAGTGAAACTGACAGGGAACACCAATAGGAGTCTTTACCGGTAATTGTATATAACCTTTACCAGCCTTCAATTTTAAACTGTTCACAGATGTTTTGTCATGTCCGAGATTTAAAAGGGTTTTTCTTCCCTACATTTGTACTACATCAGTACATGTATAATTAACAAGAGCACTGCGGGGCAGAACAATATACAAGTTTGATGGGTACATAAAAACCTGTATCTCTAATATTAGGCCCTAATTAAATCACATCTTGCAGTGGTCCCTGTTTTGACAAATATAGATCACCCTCCCATGGAATAGATTTAAAAAAAATTTTTTTTTGGAACAGCCATTATAGTGTTGAAAGCATGATTCTAGAGTCACAAGACAGGTAAGTGTTATCTCACATAATGTAACTTATAATATATATATAGCTTTCACACCCAAAAATCAAGATGGCTGCCTGTAAGTTTCCGATCTCCCCATATAGGGCTCCATCCCTTTGACAGAGGGTACACACCCACCATTTACATACAGTCCCTTTACCCTGAAGTTGTTACAGATCAAATTTGAGAATCCATTTCCAATGTGTTCATATACCCCTTTATACAAAATGTAGTCCTCCTCACCAGAAAGCCCCCTATTCTTATGAAAGGAAATAGATTTCCTTACTTCTCATTACAAGCCACACCCCACTGCTGACAGAACGTCCACACTTTCTGTTTAAAGAACACACCCCTTTCATCTAGCTGCTCATGACTAAGTTAAAAGTTATTAAACTGATTTGAACCAAGAAAATGATGACAGCTAATGGACAGATGACCATGTACTAGGCACATAAACTGCCTTTTCCCCAGTTATCTAAACGTCAAATTCAAATCCTTTCCTCTGTTCCATTACACTGCCTGCAGTGTAGGACCTGATGACAAGGCCACAGGGTTCATGTTCTAGTAACTGATATTTCATTCCATTTATATCTTGATAGGACTATATATTTTAAAGATATCCTTTTAGAAAAAATCATATCTATATGGCTATATTTTATATGCACCCTTTCAAAAACCATATATTGATATAACTTTATTCAAACGTACCCTTTTCAAAATTATATATGACTATATATTTTATATGCACCCTTTTAAAAATTATTTATTGTTATGACTACAGTATATATTTTACATGTGCCCTTTTCAACTGAAATATTTTAAAATACAAATTCATATCATACACTGGACTGTGAATGATACAATAAAATTATTTCACCAGACAATGATCATGACCCATCATGTGATTGCTGCCACTAGGTACTGTACTGTATTAAAGTGGAACATGAAACTGAGACAGATTTGATTTGAATTATGCAGGAGATAAATCCGACGTCAGCATGCATCCTCTGATGTAAAAATTATTGATGTGTAATCCTATATTTTAAATATGTTAGTAGTTGTGGTCCCAGATTTTAGGAATATGTTGCATGAACAAAACTCACTTATCATGGGTTGTAGATCAGCATGGACTTCTGTAAAATAAGAAAATCATATTATTAAAAAGGATGGATAGTATTGCAACAGCAATACAAAGTCCCCTGCCTGAACCAGGAGTGCAACTATTTATTTTCCATTTTTGAAACTACGTGTTATACTGATCACGTATGCCAAGTTTCGTTAAAATCGAAGTAGTACTTTAGGATTGTCCTGACACGCCTCAACCAATGAGAAGTCAGCGGCCATTTTGAAAATTGGTTTTTCGAAAAAAAAAATGTAGGATGCACAACTACATGTTATACTGATCATGTATACCAAGTTTCGTTAAAATCGGAGTAGGACTTTAGGAGGAGTTGTCCGGACAAGCCTCAACCAATGAGAAGCCAGCATCCATTTTGAAAAATGAATTTAAAAAAAAAAAATGTGGGATGCACAACTACATGTTATACTGATCATGTATACCAAGTTCATTAAAATCGGAGTAGTACTTTAGGAGGAGTTGTCCGGATAAGCCTCAACCAATGAGAAGCCAGCAGCCATTTTGAAAAATGAATTTTTGAAAAAAAAAAAAGTGGGATGCACAACTACATGTTATACTGATCATGTATACCAAGTTTCATTAAAATCGGAGTAGTACTTTAGAAGGAGTTGTCCGGACAAGTCTCAACCAATGAGAAGTCGGTGGCCATTTTGAAAATTGGTTTTTCGAAAAAAGTACTTTAGAAGGAGTTGTCAGGACAACTATTGCATGACAGACAGACAGACGGACGGACGGAGGGTAAACCTATAGTCCCCCCGTTTTTCAAATGGCAGGGGACTAATAAATAGCTAGGTAAAACAAATGGCAGGGGACTAATAAATAGCTAGGTAAAATGCAAATGTCAGAGTTCAATGCCAATTATTTTGTGCAGGTAATAAATACTAATACTGTAATTGTAACAAATCTATATCTAAATATGTCTAATGCATGGATCTTTACCAGAATTTTATGATCACTTGTTTTCTGACTTATCAATACACATACATATAACTGGTACATGACTATCCAGTCACATTACTGGTACAGGACTATTGAGTCACATTACTGGTACAGGACTATCCAGTCACATTACTGGTACAGGACTATCAAGTCACATTACTGGTACAGGACTATCGAGTCACATTACTGGTACAGGACTATTGAGTCACATTACTGTTACAGGACTATCCAGTCACATTACTGGTACGGGACTATCCAGTCACATTACTGGTACAGAACTATCTAATCACATAATTACTGGTACAAGACTATCCAGTCACATTACTGGTACAAGACTATCCAGTCACATTACTGGTACAGGACAATCCAGTCACATTACTGGTACAGGACTATCAAGTCACATTACTGGTACAGGACCATCCAGTCACATTACTGGTACAGGACCATCCAGTCACATTACTGGTACAAGACTATCCAGTCACATTACTGGTACAGGACTATCCAGTCACATTACTGGTACAGGACTATCAAGTCACATTACTGGTACAGGACTATCGAGTCACATTACTGGTACAGGACTATCAAGTCACATTACTGGTACAGGACTATCAAGTCACATTACTGGTACAGGACCATCCAGTCACATCACTGGCAGAGAACTTTCCAGTCATATTACTGGTACAGGACTATCCAGTCACATTACTGGTACAGGACCATCCAGTCACATTACAGGTACAGGACTATCCAGTCACATTACTGGTACAGGACTATCAAGTCACATTACTGGTACAGGACCATCCAGTCACATTACAGGTACAGGACTATCCAGTCACATTACTGGTACAGGACTATCCAGTCACATTACTGTACAGGACTATCCAGCCACATTACAGATACAGGAATATCAAGTCACATTACAGAAACAGGACTATCCAGTCACATTATAGGAACATGACTATCCAGTCACAATACTGGTACAGGACTATCCAGTCACATTACTGGTACAGGACTATTCAGTCACATTACCGGTACAGGACTATCCAGTCACATTACTGATACAGGACTATCCAGTCAGTCACATTACTGGTACAGGACTATCCAGTCACATTACTGATACAGGACTATCCAGTCAGTCACATTACTGGTAAAGGACTATCTAGTCACATTAATGGTACAAGACTATCCAGTCACATTACTGGTACAGGACTATCCAGTCACATTACTGGTACAGGTCTATCCAGTCACATTACTGGTACAGGACTATCAAGTCACATTACTGGTACAGGACTATTGAGTCACATTACTGGTACAGGACTATCCAGTCACATTACTGGTACAGAACTATCTAATCACATAATTACTGGTACAAGACTATCCAGTCACATTACTAGTACAAGACTATCCAGTCACATTACTGGTACAGGACTATCCAGTCACATTACTGGTACAGGACTATCGAGTCACATTACTGGTACATGACTATCCAGTCACATTACTGGTACAGGACTATCCAGTCACATTACATGAACAGGACTATCAAGTCACATTACTGGTACAGGACCATCGAGTCACATTACTGGTACAGGACTATCAAGTCACATTACTGGTACAGGACTATCAAGTGACATTACTGGTACAGGACTATCGAGTCACATTACTGGTACAGGACTATCAAGTCATATTACTGGTACAGGACTATCGAGTCACATTACTGGTACAGGACTATCTAGTCACATTACTGGTACAGGACAATCCAGTCACATTACTGGTACAGGACTATTCAGTCACATTACTGGTACAGGACTATTCAGTCACATTACTGGTACAGGACTATCCAGTCACATTACTGATACAGGACTATCCAGTCAGTCACATTACTGGTACAGGACTATCAAGTCACATTACTGGTACAGGACTATCCAGTCACATTACTGGTACAGGACTATCCAGTCACATTACTGGTACAGGACTATCCTGTCAAATTACTGGTACAAGACTATCCAGTCACATTACTGGTACAGGACTATCCAGTCACATTACTGGTACAGGACTATCCAGTCACATTACTGGTACAGGACTATCCAGTCACATTACTCGTACAGGACTATCCAGTCACATTAATATTACAGGTACAGGACTATCCAGTCACATTACTGGTACAGGACTATCAAGTCACATTACTGATACAGGACTATCCAGTCAGTCACATTACTGGTACAGTACTATCCAGTCACATTACTGGTACAGGTCTATCCAGTCACATTACTGGTACAGGACTATCTAGTCACATTACTGGTACAGAACTATCCAGTCACATTATTGGTACAGGTCTATCCAGTCACATGACAGGTACAGGACTATCCAGTCACATTACTGGTACAGGACTATTCAGTCACATTACTGGTACAGGACTATTCAGTCACATTACTGGTACAGGACTATCCAGTCACATTACTGATACAGGACAATCCAGTCAGTCACATTACTGGTACAGGACTATCAAGTCACATTACTGGTACAGGTCTATCCAGTCACATTACAGGTACAGGACTATCCAGTCACGTTACTGGTACAGGACTATCAAGTCACATTACAGGCACAGGACCATCCAGTCACACTACTGGTACAGGACTATCCAGTCACACTACTGGTACGGGACTATCCAGTCACATTACTGGTACAGGACCATCCAGTCACATTACTGGTACAGAACTATCCAGTCACATTACTGGTACAGGACTATCCAGTCACATTACTGGTACAGGACTATCCAGTCACATTACTGGTACAGGACTATCCTGTCAAATTACTGGTACAAGACTATCCAGTCACATTACTGGTACAGGACTATCCAGTCACATTACTGGTACAGGACTATCCAGTCACATTACTGGTACAGGACTATCCAGTCACATTACTCGTACAGGACTATCCAGTCACATTACTGGTACAGGACTATCCAGTCACATTACTGGTACAGGACTATCCAGTCACACTACTGGTACAGGACTATCCAGTCACATTACTGGTACAGGACTATCCAGTCACACTACTGGTACAGGACTATCCAGTCACATTACTCGTACAGGACTATCCAGTCACATTACTGGTACAGGACTATCCAGTCACATTACAGGTACAGGACTATCCAGTCACATTACAGGTACAGGACTATCCAGTCACATTACTCGTACAGGACTATCCAGTCACATTAATATTACAGGTACAGGACTATCCAGTCACATTACTGGTACAGGACTATCCAGTCACATTACTGGTACAGGATTATCCAGTCACATTACTGGTACAGGACTATCCAGTCACATTACAGGTAAAGGATTAACCAGTCACATTACTGGTACAGGACTATCCAGTCACATTACTGGTACAAGACTATCCAGTCACATTACTGGTACAGGACTATCTAGTCACATTACAGGTACAGGACTATCCAGTCACATTACTCGTACAGGACTATCCAGTCACATTACTGGTACAGGACTATCCAGTCACATAATAGGTACAGGACTATCCAGTCACATTACTGGTACAGGACTATCGAGTCACATTACTGGTACAGGACTATCCAGTCACATGACTGGTTCAGGACTATCCAGTCACATTACTGGTACAGGACTATCCAGTCACATTACTGGTACAGGACTATCCTGTCACATTACTGGTACAGGACTATCCAGTCACATGACTGGTTCAGGACTATCCTGTCACATTACTGGTACAGGACTATTCAGTCACATTACTGGTACAGGACTATCCAGTCACATTTCTGTTACAGGACTATCCAGTCACATTACTGGTACAAGACTATCCAGTCACACTACTGGTACAGGACTATCCAGTCACATTACAGGTACAGAACTATCCAGTCACATTACTGGTACAGGACTATCCAGTCACATTACAGGTTCAGGACTATCCAGTCACATGACTGGTACAGGACTATTTGGTCATATTACTGGTACAGGACTATCCAGTCACATTACTGGTACAGGACTATCCAGTCACATTACTGGTACAGGACAATCCAGTCACATGACTGGTACAGGACTATCCAGTCACATTATAGGTACAGGACTATTTGGTCATATTACTGGTACAGGGCTAACCAATAAATCTCACAGAACTAAGAATCAAGTTATATTAACATATCTGCACATTGATATAAAAGGCCAGAGAAAAACTACAGCTGTTAAACTAATCTTGGGCGGGACTTGTGCTGGCTGCTGGGACATCCACGACAGAGGGATTACCTTAAAAAGCAGAAGAAAAAGTTGATACAAACTAAAATAGCTGAAATTGATTTTACCCAGAAGGCCTAAGGAGCCTGGATGGTATGCCTTGATATTGCATAAATCATAAAATTTATGAAAAAAAAAATCATAAATATTTCTGATTTTGGGATCCACCTCTGTCTCGGTACCACACAAGGAAATCCAACAATTTCCTTTAACTAACTCCAGCTTAATCTATAGGTAGTACAAATGTGACTAAAAGAAAATTCTGTTCAAAAGGACTAAACTTATGATAATAAAAAACATTCAGTTCCTATATCATCCAAGGATGCTGTAGATAAAATTTGATCCATTCAGTGGTTCGATCAGTACTGGAACTGATTTAAAGAAGAAATAACATCTACTTTCCCTACTGCATTGGTACCATACCTCCAGACCTGAACTCAAGGGAGGCTATTTATAAATACAACAATGGATCGTTTTCATTATCTAATGCTACTGACCAAATTTGATCACCGGTTCAGGACTTTAAGTAGCAATTTATAGGATTAATTTCTATTTCTGCTATATTGCTCTCACCCCTTTATTATCCCTTTAACAATGGCTGCAATGTAGAAACTTTTACACGGCCAAAAATAATGTCACTTTGTTCGCTCCCCTTCCTTAACAATCCCACCAATTTTCAGCTTTATAGTAACAGTGTTATTGGAGAAGACGTTTAAAATGTTGGCTTCAAGATGGCAGCCATCTTGGATTTTGGATTGACCCAAAGAATACAACATTTTGTCAGTCCATCTAGGGATCATTTCAGCTAAGTTAGAGCTGAATCCCACATGTGAAATTTGAGAAGTTTAAAATTTTGAAAGTTTATACACGGCTGATGAAGATGGATGAAGCACAATGACTATAGGTCATCCCAACCCTTCGGGTTGGGGTTAGAGGTTAGATGACCTAAAAACTTATATTTATACTTTTAAAATATGAATTATAAAATCTTCATTGTCAATATCAATTTAGATATTTTTACTGTTGATGTCAGTGACAAGCCTTTACCTCCATTCAGGATATCTTGAATCTGTTTCTCCATTTCTTGCACTTCAGTAGCCAGCATAGGATGAATTTTTTCCAATTTTACTGTAAAAAACTTGTAGTTTCCCACAGATATCTTCTTATCGTTCTCAAGTTGTTGAAATAGATCTGCCATAGTTTTAATATTCTCATGTTGTCTTGAAGTAAGAGGACAACCTCTAAACAGATTCTTCAACTTAACAAACTCTTCCTCCTTAAGTCTATCATCCAGATGCAAGGCCAACTCATTTTGGGCACCAATGGCTTCCTCTTCATTTTCTGTGACTACTTGTTTTGTGGCCATATTGAATTGTTTCTGTTAAACCTGAAAAGAGACGTACATTACGAAGACCTCAAACAGAAAACAAGAGACCCAGAGAGCCTGCAGCGCTCACAATTAGATCTTGACACCCACCACTAAATCATCTTCCTGGGTTTAATGCACGACTCATTTCTTCTCTACTTTTCCCCCATCTTTCCTCTCTTGCTCTTAAGACATAACAAGTGAAACCTACATAAATGTAAGAGATGTAAGGGAGATTTAAGAGAATATTTCTGAAAAGAATGTTGGTATATAGTGTTTAATTACAATACACTTAACGAGCTTACAGCATGTATTTAAGTATTGACTTCTCATTTGGACAGCCTCTTGTGTTATCCATACGCCATTATAAAAGCTTTTAAGTATATATCTGTCTGATGTGAAAAAAAGGTTCCCATGCTTCAGCAAAGGAAAATTTCTCAGAGGAAATTTAGTACCAACCATTAAATGATCTAGCTAAGTCCTATAAAATCCTCTCAACAGATTTTTCCTATACTTTCCCTTCTTTCTCTTTTTCCTTTAGATATGCAAATCATTTGTAAACATATGGAACCTACATACGTAGTAGTCTAAAAAAGATCTAGGAACATTCTGAAAGGTTTGGTTTGTTTTTGTTTAACGTCCTATTAACAGCCAGGGTCATTTAAGGATGTGCCAGGTTTTGGAGGTGGAGGAAAGCCAGAGTAACCCGGAGAAAAAACCACCGGCCTACAGTCAGTACCAGGCAACTGCCCCACGTAGGTTTCGAACTTGGACCCAGAGGTGGAGGCCTAGTGAAAAAGTGTTGTCTGAAAGGAATCAAAGGCAAAAATCTAAGAAGGTTTCTTGTTGCCATTTTAATTTATTTTCCTTATCAAACTCAAAATTGAATTGGCACAAGTACTAGAGATCAAGAGGAACCCACGTATGAAGTTTGGAGAATATCCATCTAGTTCTTTCCAAGAAATAGCAATAAACTAATTTTGACTGTCAAAATACAAGATGACCATTTTCCTAATTCCCAATAAGACTTAAAATTCAATGGACACAAATAGGGACCAAGGAGAACTTATATGTAAAGTTTGAGAAATATCCCTCCAGTAAATTTCAAGACATACATGTAGCGATAATAGTATTCAACTGTGAAAATCCAAGATGGTCACCTATCTGCCATTTTGTTATCCAAATCAGACTCAAAATTGATGATTATCAATAATCAAAATAGAAAGTTGCTGCAGAGAAATTCTCCCTTCACAGCAGATTGTCTCCCTTGATATGCTGGCATATCTGACCTTAAATGCATCAAAAGAAACAAAGTGACATAGTGTATTCTCCCGATTTTGGAGAATATGTCTTGATAACCCCGTATGGAGCCCCTATTCATCTTGTTAGATTCACTTAGGCCTATGACAGGTAACGCTTGCTGGCTGGTGAAAGACATGTGTGGGGCATTGGTCAGTTAACTGACCTGCTCACAGACCGTAACGAAATTCTGACACTTCACTGACTGCAAGGGTGACAATACCCCGATAAATAAACAATTAATTCAAACCAATTAAGCTGAGGACGCGTGGTGATGGTTTTGTAGCAGGTCAGTCATGGTTGATTAAACGCTTGTAAATGGCTTTGTATAATGCCTTTGATGTCAAGCGCATAAACGACCTCTACTTGACAGTATATCTCGGACAGAAAAAGTGAAAACAACACTGGCAATGTTATCAACGGAGTATCAAATTTGACAGATTACTTATTGAAATGTTAACTACATTTAAACATTGGCTGATCTTTAGATAATTAGCACAAGGAAATAAATTCACAATAACGACCATATAGACCGAAGGCCTGGTTGCCGGTAGGTAACGTCGTTTCAATCACCGTAGCATCAGCATACTTATAGTGTCAATTAGCAGAGACTTATTTTGGCTGAAACTTTCCCAATTCACATTTTGAAAGACAAAAACATGTCCACAAATACTCACTTTCTTAAACTAAATACTGTCATGTTAAAACTTTGAATTTAAGTATCAGTCCCCACCTACAAAGTACTGAGTTGTAAGCATATAGTGAATACAACTGCAGGTACAGCCCTTTTTTTTTTGTATTATTGTCTTTGTTGTAATCCAAAGGAAACATTTGAAATTTCATTCAGATATTATATTGTACTCTAGATATTTATCGTGACATTTTAGGTATTTTTTTTTTTAAGTTTACTGCTGGAGAGAAAGCTTGATAGAAAGTGATATCATTGTGATAATTTGCATTTAATTGACTGACATCTATATCTTACAACATAATTTTCATAACACATCTAAGTAAATACTTTTATTTAGAGTGAACAGTGAGTTAAATCATATCCAGAAATAATTAAAAATGATGTACTTTTTCAGCTATTTTTTGTAACTTGTTGCTTATATAATTATCTTTCCAAACTTGAATAAAAAAGATCATTGGCCAAGCTTGAAATAAGTTTTTTCCCACCTTTTTTTCTGTGAGGGAAGGAAGCTTAAGTGTTCATGCAAGGAATTTATTTTCCAATAGCAAATTATCTCCCCTTAGTTTTTGTTTGCTAAATGTGTCGCGCGTGAAATGTGTTTTCCGGTCAAAAAAGTCGCTCACGCACTTTCTCCCCCATGAGAATTTTAAAAAGTTGGCAAGTATGAAAGTCCTCATCCTGAACTGAAGCCCTGCTTTAATTACCTTAAGTTATATACATGATGTACCAATTATCTTCAAACTTGGTACATTTGTGGAACCAGTATGTATCTAGAACATTAAACCATGTACTGAAATATTGATTTGACATATTTTTTATGAAATTTTTCAAATAATGTTGTAGTAAAACCATAGAGTTAGCAACTTAGTTGTTTATATCAATTTAGCCAAATTGACCTCTTTTGGCCCCGCCCCTCAGCCCCCAGGTGGGTCAGCCCAACCATTTGTACAATTTTTAATCCCGACCCCATAATGATGCTACCAGTCAAATTTTGTTAAATTCTGATCTGCGGACAGTTTTGAAGAAGAGGTCAATTGTTGACGAACAGACAGATTGACAGCCGGACGCCGGACCCTACGGTATGACATATAAGCTTCGGACCTGGTAAGCTAAATATCACAAGATATCCAAGAGGGATTGTGGCACCAACCATTAAATGATCTTAAGTCCTATGAAGGAAGGATGTCTAACTTTCCCCTTCATTCGTCTCTTGATCTTTCTTTTAATCATTTGATATCAAAAACATGGGGAACACACATAAAAAATTAAGAAAGATCCAAAAATCGATAACAATTTTCAACTGTTAAAATCCAAGACATCCTCAATACCCCAGGGGTAATGATCAGATACACTCTCTTCACCCCTGGAATATCTCACAGCAAAATCAATTACATGTATGTCATTATGTTGGGTTGGTATGACATTATGTTGGGGTTGTATGTTATTATGTTGGGTTGACATGTCATTATGTTGGGTTGACATGTCAATATGTTGGGTTGACATGTCAATATGTTGTTCAGATGACATGCGAAAATATTGGGTGGATATCAGAATAAATTGGGTTCAATTCCATATATAGCTTGATAACTTACAGCGATTTAAAGGATTTTCCCTCTATTTCCACTATAATTGGGCCCCGCCCCAAGGGGCCAGAGTCACTGTTTATGCAAAATCTATTCCCCTTACCCCAAGGATGGTTTTGATCAAATAGGGTTCATATGCACAGAAATGCACTGCGCTGGGGATCTTTCCTTTACCATTGTTTACTTCCGTGTTTTAGCGGCAGTTAAGAACTTTTTTTTGTACGCCCTTCAAATGTATGATTCTAAGTTAATATGGCAAATGTAAGTATATGCAGATTTATTTCAGCATAATTTAATCTTGTCTGTCGATTTACAAACACAAAAATGTTTTTTGAAAGAAATATGAACTTTTTAAAAAAGGTGTCTTTTCGTGATGCCATTGACCCATTCTACTTTCATTTTAGATAGAGGTTCTTGAGTTTGTAAAGGTAAAAGTACTCAATTATCATATTAATGTTATCAACCAAACTAAAATAATATGCTCCCTTTCTGCCTTGTCGATGATTGGGCTTATGTGTTAATATACAGTTATTTAAATTATTGGAGCTTCTTATTAAAATATTCTTGATGGAAATGGTAAAATATTGTCTTATTTTGATAATATGTCAAAATTATCACAGGTCAGCTGGCTAGATTATATTGCTGGCTAAATTATATTTCAAATTATGCTTTTACGTTACCTGGGTCCCTTCTGCAGACGACAATATGCAAAATTCTAGTTTCGTTTTGAAAACGAGCTTATTCTAAAATTCTATATTTAGCATCACCGAAGAGGGACGCAGTGGTTTTTCAAGGCTCCATCGCAGGCGATCGATTGAAAACTATAGCCCTATATGGTGGGTGCATTCCGACACTGCGGTGGTAGTTGCAGGATAAATACATTTCTATCTGTATCACTAAAATAACATATGAAAGACTGACGCCATTTTGCGATTACCTGTTGAGTCTGGGTAATGCACCGTAAGTTTAGACGAGGAATTTCGTGGTTTCTTGTCATTTTCTCTAGACTGGTTGAATGAACTCGAATGAGGAAGCAAACAGCTGAATAGGCTAAACTCACCCGAACGAGGCCAAGAGTACTTTCAACGGTGATAATAATTACAGCCCATTCGAGCCGTTGGCCCGGTACCGCCCGGGGAACATACAGCATATTGAGTGCCATGGCTCTTTGAATATCGATAAAGTTGTGCCTCCTGGAAGTTAGTGATGTTGCAATGGCTTTGTTATTTGGAATCTTTGGCCACCCAGCGTTTCAGCACGCATAACAAAATTATATCTGTTTTCAAGAATCATTTTGGTGATAATAGACTAGAGCTAGAGCTGCATTTGAATAAGGAATATATTTTTTTATGAATGTGTCATTTGAACAGATACATTTTGCATTTACCGCTACATATTGACCAATTACATACATTTTTTTTGTACTTCATCTTGACCCGTAACGCCACCTGTCGCGTCATATCTGGGGCCAAAAGAATAGTATACGGCTATGCCGCAAAAAATAAATAAATAAAAAAATAAAGAACAAAGACAATTTGTCAACTGATAAAAATCCTATTCGTAACATTGATTTTTAAAAGTATAGAGTTTTTCATTCTTTCTTTTCACATGTTTCTGAAAAGTATGGGTTGCGGTCCGTGCTAATATAACCAAAATAAAAAGGGTTTAAAAAAAGGGGTTTCTAAAATTCAGAAAAAAAGTTTGGTTAAAAATTGGGGAAAAGTAAAAAAAGGGGTTACAAAACACTTAACGAGCTTACGCAGGGATTTTTAAATTTTGTTCTCATTTTTGGGCAAAACCCCTTGTGTTTTCCATACGCCATTTTTTAAAAGCTTTTTAAATATAATTTTGTTGTGTGAAAAAAAGGTTCCCATGCTTCCCGCCAAAAGGGAAAAAATTCCCCAGGGGGAAATTTAGTACCAACCCTTAAATGATCTAGCTAAGTCCTTAAAAACCCCCTTTTAAAAAATTTTTCCTATCTTTTCCCCTTTTTCTCTTTTTTTTCCTTTTTTGAATTTGCAAATCATTTGTAAAAATATGGAAAACCCACATGACGTAAATAATCCCCAAAAAAAAAGGAACATTTTGAAAAGGTTTTTGGTTTTTTTTTTTGTTATTTTAAAACTTCCCCTTTTAAAAGCCCCAAGGGGGGATTTAAGGGGTTGGTGCCAGGTGTTGGGGGGTGGAGGGAAAGCCAAAGTAACCCGGGGAAAAAAACAAAGGCCCACATCAGTACCAGGCAACTTTCCCACTTTGGTTTCGAAATTTTGGAAACCCCCGAGGGGGAGGCCTAGTGGGAAAAAGGGGTTGTCTGAAAAAGGGAAACAAAAGGGAAAAATCAAGGGAAAGGGTTTTTTTTTTGCCCTTTTAAAAAAATTTTCCTTACAAAAACTCAAAATGGGAAAGGGAAAAAGTACTAGAGATTTAAGAGGAAACCACGTTGAAGTTTTTTAGAAATAACCATCCCAAATTTTTTTTCCAAAAAATAGCAATAAAAAAATAATTTTGGGCTGTCAAAAAAAAAAAAGGAACCAATTTTTTCCCAATTCCCCAAAAAGACTTTAAAAAAACCCAAAGGGGCACCAAATAGGGAAAAAGGAACTTATATGTAAAGTTTTTAGGGGAAAAAACCCTCCCTAAATTTCAAGACATCAGGGACGAAAAATGTATTTAACTGTGAAAAAAACCAAGAAAGGGGCACCTATCGGCCCTTTTGTTTTCCAAATCCCGAACCCCAAAATTGGGTTTATTATTTCCCCAAAAATCAAAAAAAAGAAAATTTTCTGCAGAGAAATTCTCCCTTAAAAAGGGAGATTGTCTCCCCTTTTAAAGCTTTGGCCAAAATCTGAAACCCAAAAAACAAACAAAAAAAACAAAAAAGTGACATGGGTATTCTCCCGATTTTGGGGGAATATTGGGGAAAACCTGAAACCCCCGTAAAGGACCCCTATTCTCTTTTTAGGGTTCACTTAGGCCTAGGCGGTTTAAAAGCTTGCTGGGTGGTGAAAGGGCATTGGGGGGTGGGGCAATTGGTCAGTTTTTTTTCCGGGTCCCCAGACCCCTAAAGGGAATTCTTGGGACTTCCCCTGACTGCCCAAAGGGGGAAAAATACCCCAGTAAAAATTAAAAAAATTAATTTAAAACCCAAATTTAAACTGGGGGACCGTGGGGGATGGTTTTGTAGCGGCTTTAAAGGTTGATTAAACGCTTGTAAATGGCTTTGTATAAAGCCTTTTAAAATCAAGCGCATAAAAACCTCTACCTTTACGTAAAATTCGGGCAAAAAAGTGAAAAAAACCCCCCGGCCAAGTTTTTCAACGGATTTTCAAAAATTTTACAGAAATTTTTATTGAAATGTTTTAAATACATTTAAACATTGGCTGAAACTTTTAAAAATTAGCACAAGGAAATTTAAAATTTACCCCTAACGACCATAAGACCGAAGGCCCCGGGTTTCCGGTAGGGTTAAAAACGTTTCATCAACCCCTAGCATCAGCCCTACTTATAGTGTCCCCTTTTCAGAGACTTATTTTGTGAAACTTTTCCCAATTCCCCTTTTTTTTAAAGACAAAAAAAATTTTCCACCCCAAAAACTCACTTTTTTAAAAATAAAAACTGTCATTTAAAACTTTTGGAAAATTTTAAATATCATCCCCCCCAATAACCCAAAATATGAAATTGGGAAGCCCTTTTAAATGGGAAAACAACTGCAAGGGGAACCCGCCCTTTTTTTTTTGTTTATTTTTCTTTGGGGTTTTAATCCAAAGGAAAAAAATTTTAAAATTTTCATTCAGATATTTATTGGGACTCTAGGGTATTTTTTCGTGACATTTTAGGTAATTTTTTTTTTTAAAGTTTACTGTGGAAGGGGAAAGCTTTATAGAAAGTGATATCATTGTGATAATTTGCCCCTTTAAAAGGGGGCTGGGGCCCCTTATCTTACAACATTTTTTTCATAACCCCAAAATTTGTAAATACTTTTATTTAGAGTGAACAGTAGTTAAATCCCCCCCTAAACCAGAAAAAAATTAAAAAGATGACTTTTTCAGCTATTTTTTTTTTAAAATTGTTGCTTAATAATTATCTTTTCCAAACTGAAATAAAAAAGATCATTTGGGCCAAAAGCTTTTAAAAAAGTTTTTTCCCCCCTTTTTTTCTGTGGGGAAAAAGGGGCTTAAATGTTTTTTAAAAAAGGGAAGGGGGAATTTTTTTTCCCAAAAGCCAAAATTTTTTTCCCCCCCTTTTTGGTTTTGGTTTTTCAAAAGTTTTCGGCGTAAATGTGGTTTTTCCGGGCAAAAAATTTTTCTAAAGCAAAAATTTTTCTCCCCCATGAGAAATTTTTTAAAAAAGGGGGAAGGGGGCAAATATGGAAAAATCCCCCCAAACCGAAAAAATGAAGCCCTGCTTTAATTAAACCCTTTAAGGGGGGGATTTTTTACATTTGGGTCCCAATTATCTTCAAAATTTGGGACCCTTGTGGAACCAGTAGTAATCAGAAAAAATTAAAACCATTACTGAAATATTGGTTTTTTAAAATTTTTTAAAGAAATTTTTTTAAATAATTTGGGAGTAAAACCCCTAGATTTGGGAAATTAGTTTGTTTTTTTATCAATTTGCCAAATTGACCTCTTTTTGGGCCCCCCCCCCTCACCCCCAGGGGGGCAGCCCAACCATTTTGGGAAAAAATTTTTTAATCCCGAACCCATTAATTTTGTAACCCAGTCAAATTTTTGTTTAAAATTTGTTGGGACAGTTTTTTGAAGAAGAAAGGGCAATTGTTTTTTGAAAAAGGGAAAAGAAATTGAAAAAAACAGCCGGACCGGGGCCGGGGCCCTAAGGGATGAATAAAAAAGCTTTGGACCCCCCGGGGAACCTAAAAAATATCACAAAGATATCCCAAAAAGGGATTTTTGGGAACCCCAACCCTTAAATGATCTTAAGTCCATGAAGGGGAAGGGGGTTTAAATTTCCCCCTTTAATTTTTCTCTTGATCTTTCTTTAATCATTTGATAATTCCAAAAAAAAGGGGAAACAACATTTAAAAAAATTTAAAAAAAAGAACCAAAAATCGAAAAAACAATTTTAACGTTTAAAAACCAAGACAAACCTCAAAACACCCCCGGGGGGGTAATTTAAACAGAACACTCTCTTCACCCCTGGAAAATTTCCCCAGCCAAAAGCAATTAAAAATGAGTCATTATGTTGGGGTTTGGGAAAGACATTTGTTTTTGGGGGTTTTATGTTATTTTGTTGGGTTGACATGTCATTAAAGGTTGGGGTTTACATGTTCCAAAATGTTTTTGGGGTTTTTAAAGTCAAAAGGGTTTTTCAAAAAATGAATGCAAAATAATTGGGTGGGTATCAGAATAAAATTGGGTTTTAATTCCATAAAGCTTGAAAAACTTACACGGAAATTTTAAAAAATTTTTTCCCCCTATTTCCACTATAATTTGGGGGCCCCCCCCCCAAGGGGCCAAAAAGGGCACTGTTTTTGCAAAATCTATTCCCCCCTTTCCCCCAAAGGGGGGTTTTGATCAAATGGGTTTCAATCACAGAAATGCCTGGCTGGGGATTCCTTCCTTTACCATTTTTAAGGTTCCCGGGGTTTTTTTCCCGGGAGGGGTTTTAAAGAACTTTTTTTTTTGTACGGGGCCCTTCAAAATTTTTAAAATTTTAAAAATTAATATGGGCAAATGAAATAAAAATGGGAGATTTATTTTACATAATTTTAATCTTTTTCGGGCCGGGTTTACAAAACAAAAAAAATGTTTTTTTTGAAAGGAAATTGAACTTTTTAAAAAAAAAGGGGGCTTTTTCATGAAAGGGAATTTGCCCATTCTACTTTTTTTTTAGAAATAGGTTTTTTTGAGTTTTTTTAAAAGGGGGAAAATACCCCAAATTATCAAAATTTAAGTTATCCCAACCCCCAAAATAAAAAAAATATGCTCCCTTTCCTGCCTTTTCCCATGATTTGGCTTTTTTTGTTAATATTCATTATTTAAAAATTAAATTTGGGGCTTTTTTTTATTAAAATATTCTTGAGGAAATTGGGAAAAATATTGTCCCTTAAATTTTTAAAAAATATGGGCAAAATTTTCACAGGTCACTGGGGTAGTTATTGCTGGCTAAAATTTTTAAAATTTCCCAAATTTTGCTTTTACGGTTGACGGGGCCCCCTTTTGAAAACGACAAAATTCCCAAAAAATTTTAGGTTTTTTTTTTGAAAAAAGAGCTTATTCCCAAAATTTTAAAATTTAGCATACCGGGAAAGGGGAAGGGATGGTTTTTTAAGGCTTCGCAGGCGAATTTTGATTGAAAACTTAAAAGCCTATTGGGGGGGGCATTTTCCCCACCTGCGGTTTGGGGGGTTTTGCAAAGGGGTAAATAAAAATTTCTATCTTTACACTAAAATAACAAGGAAAAAACTGAACCCGGGGCCCCCTTTTGCGTTACCTTTTTAGTTCCCCGGGTAATGCAAAACCCTTGGTTTTGACGAGGAATTTTTGTTTGGGTTTTTTGGGCATTTTTCTCAGAAAATGGTTTTAAATGCTCGAAATTGGGGGGAAGCCCAAACAGGGTGAAAATTTGGCTAAAAAACCCCCCCGAACGGGCCAAGGGGGAAAATTCAACGGTTTAAAAATAATTACAAACCCATTCGAGCCGGGCCCGGTTACCGGGCCCCGGGGGGATACAAATTGAAGGGGGGCCATGGGGCCCCTTTTAATATCGATAAAGTTGTTGGGCCCCCCGGGGAAGGGGGGTTTTGAGGTTTTCAAAAGGGTTTGGGGTTTTTGGAATTTTTTGGCCACCCAGCGTTTCAGCCGATAACAAAAAATAACTGTTTCAAAAAATCATTTTTTGGGGATTAAAGACTAGAGGTAGAGCTGCCCTTTTAAAAGGAATATATTTTTTTTTAAATTTTTTCATTTTGAAAAAAGATTTCTTTTTTCCCTTTTCCCCCATAATTGGGGCCAATTTCAAATTTTTTTTGTACTTCTTTTTTTGACCCCGGTAAAAACGGCCACCCTGTTCCCCGTCAATTTAAAACTGGGGCCCCCAAAAAAATAGTATAAAGGCCTTTTCCAACAAAAAAAAATAAAAAAAAAATAAAGAACAAAGGGGCAAAGACTTTGTAAAAGATAAACAATTAAAATTCCCTAAAATTTATTTTTAAAAGGGGATAAGTTTTTTTTTATTTTTTTTTTTTCACATTTTTTCTGAAAAAATATGGGTTTTCGGTCCCCCTGCTAAAAGAACGAAAAAAAGGGCGTATTAAAAAATTTCAGAAGTTTATGTGGGTTAAAAAAGCAAAAAAATTAAAAAGCGTTAAAGCAAAAATAAAACCCTTTTTCTAGGGCACTTAAAAAATAAATTCGGGGTTAAAAAACCCTGGGAAAGTAACGCAAATTTAGTAACCAATTTTAGTGAGGTGTCCCAAGTGAAAATTTTAAGGGGGCTAAGCGTTTTACCCGGATTTCCGAAACATGACGGGAATTTCGGATTTTTTGAATTTGGCGTGTTTCCCAAATTCGGGTTTTTTAGACCCGACAAGAAGGCGGGTAATATAAAACAGGAAAGGCCCGATAACCAAAATTTAAAGGGGTTTTTTTAGGTATATAATTTTTTGGGAAAAAAAATAAAGGATTTTTGTATTTTTTTTTGACCCAGGAAAAGGGTGGGTGATCGGGTTAAAAAAATACCTCCAAAGGGGCCCGTTTATCCTTTATCTCCAAAATGACAGTTGTTTTTTGGTTTCCCCGTGGGGCCCCGGGAAAGGGTTTAGGTTGATTTTGCTTTGGGGTTTTTTTTGTTTTAAGGCCTTATGTCATTTTTAGTTTCATTCGGTGTAAGAAAAAAAATTTTTGTTTGCAAACTTTATGAATCCGGGGAAACGGGAAATTTTTACAGGGAAGGGTTTTCAAAAAAAATTTGGGGGTTTTATATCCCGAATGGAAAATAAAAAAATAACTGCCATAACGGTTATTTAAAAATTTTTTATTTTTGAAAAAAAGATTTTTCCCAAAAACTAAAAAAAATTTTTTAAAGAAAAACAAAAACATTTTTTATGGTTTTTTAAAAGGGAGTTTAACTTTTTCCCAAAAAACAAACGCAAAACCCCTCAATTCCGGGAAAATTTTGACGTTCAAAAATTTTTCGCGCCTTTTTGGGGAATTTTCCTTTTACAGAAAAAAATGAAAAGAATTTTTCCGGGCCGATCCAAAATTTGGGGTATTACCCTGAAAACAACGTGGGTTGGGCCCCTAACCGTCCCGGAAATTTTTCGAAAATTGTTTTCTTTTTTTTAAAAATAAACCCTTTTTAAAAATTTCCCCAACCTTTGGGTGAAGCACAGGGGGGGCTCATTGCTCAAGGGGGGGCCCCTTGTACCTTACCAATTTGGGGGTGAAGGACAGGGGATAAAAAAAAACCCAAATTAAAATGCCTTCACTAAAAACTTATTGTCGAGATCACAAAAAACCCCTTTTAAACCAACTGGGCACATATAAAAAACCAAAAATTTTTTGAAGCGAAACTTTTGCCTTTTGCCTCTACTTTGGAGGGGGCCCTCCCCTCAAAAACCCTTTTTAGGGCCAAGAATTTTTTTTTTTAAAAAACACAGACAAACAGATTAGGGCCCAAATTTAAATTTAAAGAAAATCAACGCCCCCGTACAAGGGGTTAATTTTCATATGAAAATTTTAGGGACTTCCCGATCGGGGTCCCCAAGGGGTTTTTCTCACTCCGTCCTCCCAAATTTAAAATTTTTAAAATGGGAACAATTTCTGTAAATGGGGGAAAAGGTTTTAAAATAAAATTAAAAGAATACAGCCAAAAACTATTTATTTTTCCTTTCATGTTAAATAAAAAGGAAAATTGGGATTTTTTTTGAAATAGTTATAGAAAATTTTACAAAAAAAAAATTTCCAAAAACAAAAAAAACTTTAAAAATTTTAAAATCTTTTTAGATCTATTTTCCCTAAAGTTAAGTTTTTTTTCTTTAGTAAAAAAACCTCGTGGAAAAAGTTTAATAATTTAAAAAATTTAAAAACCAAAAAAAGCTTAAATAACCCTTTTTGCCCCAAATTAAAACCCGGGTCCGAAAAACCCGTGCTTGTAGAAAAAAAACCCTAAGGTCAAAGCTTTAATTTTCTAGGGCTTGGGGGAAAAAAAACGTAAAAGGGGGCCCAAATCTACGGTCTAAAGATAAGGGGCAATAGAAATTGACCCGAGGCCCCCGGGGCGATTTTTTCTTTCCCCCTTGGGAAAAAAAAATAGAAAAAAACATTAAAAACTATCCAAATACAGAAAAAATGTTTAATGGGGATTTGGTGCCAAACGGGGGAAATTGGTTTTGAAAGAAATTTTTCAATTTTTTACTAAAAGCTGTAATTTTTTGTGTCACAGTTTTTAAAAGACCGGGTGGAAAAAAATGAAATTTTTAAAACGTGTTTATAAAAAAAAAGTATCAAGGGGGGACAAAGGGGAAATCCTTAAAAAGGCTAAATTTTGGGCCGGGGGGGTGATTTTTAGGTTTTCCTTAATGGGCCCTGGCTAGTAATAAAGCCGGGCCAGGAAAGGGTTTAATGTTGTGTTTAATAGAAAGTTCTTTTCCCGAAATTTAAAAAAATCCCTATTTTCCCAAATTTAAAATGGAAACTAGGTAAAGGGAAAAGTTTGGGAGGGGGCCCCTGAAAAATGGGTGGAAAACATCTTATTTATAAAAAAAGGGGGGGAAAAGGGTTTTTAAAAAAAAAAATGGAGACCTCTTAAGTCTTTTTTAACGTTAATATGGAATTTTTATTGGGGTAGGGTTCCCCATAGATGAAAAAAAATGCAACCGTCAATTTAATCGGGGGCCCCCGGGGACAAGGATTTAAATGTGTTATGCACTGCCTTTGCCTCTTTTTTTTGAAGGGGCTTTTGGGTTCCTACTTTCGGGTTTTTTTATTTAGGGACTTACTTTAAAAATTTCTGATTTAAAATTTTGGTTTTTGAGCATGAATTTATTTTTACTTGATCAAAATTGAATAAAATTAAAAACTTTTTTCCTGATAAAGGAAAATTTTAAAACTTTCACAAATATATTTGGGTTTTACTCTGCCCCAATTTTTTTCTATTTGCTATATTAAAATACTATATAGGTTTATTTCCCTTGGTCAGATAGTGTTTTTAATTATCATATGTAGTAACTGTGTATTGATATTTACATTCAGTATGCTTGAATTCATTTTTCACAACAACATTAGCCTCATTACAGTGTGTAGTAATGTCGGGGATCGCGTTACCACGGGTAGTACTCTCCGCCGTCGATTTTATTCTTCTTCTCGTATTGTTTTAAATAAACTCAATCAATGTATTATTTACATAAATCCGGTATTGTTACGGTCTCCTAAATGTTCATAACATAAAAATCACTTCAAAAATTTCACAGAATAAGTATTATGGTTGGAGCTACAATTTTTTTGTGTTGTTGGTATGACAGTTGCTAAGACCGTGCCAAGAACTGTCTCACACTTTCCCGCGAAAACGGCTGTTCTCTCTCCGACGTCACTCCTTGGTAAAACATGAAAAAATGCATTTTTTATTATTCGGTTCTTTTAATAGATACAAAAATAATCATAATGTAAATATGTAAATAAAAAATGATTGTGTTCAATATCATGAGGCCATAATAACATGATTTTCTAGACATAGTGTCTGTGTTGATGGAGTGTTGCGCTCTCGTGAAAAATGTAAAAAATATTAGCCCCTTTCGTGAAATTAACTAGTACACGGCAAGCGATGTTTTAATTTGCGTCATTTCCGGTTCCCACTTCGAAGTCAAAAACAAGATGAGTGTATGGTTAAAATTGTGTTTAATTTTATATTCACAGGTAGTTGGTAATTGTGTTATTTGGTTATGCAGTTTTTTCAACATAAAGGATCCATGCAAATATATGTTAAAAAGTCTAGAGAAAACGTTTTCTTGTCGAATGCTTCCGAAAATACATAATTTATTTATTGGATTCATCCCTACATAACATCAGTCAACTACCTTTAAACTGCATAATTAACAAAACGATATGTATTTCCTTTTAAAAAAATTT